>NC_133292.1:4138302-4343983 GCF_005239225.2 Populus alba
TCAGTAAATAAAAAGATAGAAAGTTCATCAGATATCATCAGTAACGTTTTTTATGCTTTCGGCGCGTGTATATGCATGGGAGAATTGAGGCGTCCATTTTATGCGAATGCACATGACATATATAGCCCCGACCCGTTATAATGTATCAACACAAAAACACTAATGTATGCTTAAAATCTTAGTAAAAATCTAAGATATTCTGCAGTGGAAAAATCATAAACAGGAATTGCCTGAAAAGTAATTAGAATGTTGTGTTTAATTAACCGTGTGACTGCAAACAAAGGAAAGACGAACTCCCAGTCCTGCAGCCACTTATATATTTTTTTTCATATGTCAACATGGACATTAAGCAGAATTATTCGAATCAATCCCAAATCATAACAACTGCAATAACTCCCACCCCAAGGCACACAGCAACGAACTTGAAGAATGGAGTGTCGGAGTACAATTTAGCTTGCGGATGGAATCCTTTTAGCTATGAGATGGTTGATGGCAACATAGATAAAAAACTCCACATGCAAGTCCCATGGAGATAGCATAGATCCAATCAGCTTCTCGGCCTTGAGCAGTGGCATCAATGGCGATGCCTATCCCTACTCCAACGGGGCTGGAAATAGCAAAAGCAAAAGAATACGCCGCGGTTAATAGAAATGGCCTCCTCGGGAGCATCCTAAGCAGAGCGATTCCCATTCCAATGGCTGCAAAGATTTTGTGCAATGATATAGTCCAAAGATTCCTCCATGCCTCTGCCTTGGTCCCTAAAACAAAAATTAAACACATGATAACACTGAGGTGTTAACATTAAACAAGAAAACTCCCTCGCTAAATTTTGCACCTCGACCCTAGCTAGCTACTCAAGCTAATAACAAGTACCATTACCAAGATTATTTGTATGTGCTTGTGTCAAATTATGCGTTATCAGGCATCAGCTATCACTAAATATAAAAAGCACCTGTGTGTGTGTGTACTGAGTAATACCCATCCATGGCGTAAGTGTATTGGAGCTAACAATGAAGCAATGCATAGATAATGGATAACCCTTACATAGAGTTACAGTTATGAATTGATGAAGGCAACTGCCTATGCTTGCTAACATATTTAGCTCTTATGACTGTATGAGCTCAACTACAAGAAGAAACTATTAGAAGGTGTTAAGCATCGCATGCATAAATATAAAGAATATCACAGCAAACACACAGAAAAGAAACAACAATATAACATAGTGATGCTTTTACGTGATTCGGCTAATTAAGTGTTTACGTCTACAAGTAAAGAAAAGAAACTTTACTATAGTAATAATCAATAATAGCTCACAAAATCTCACAATTTGACTCGCTAGAAAATAAACCTAAGCACATATTTACAGGAATATGTTTTAATCCTAATGGGAAAAAAAATAAGTCGCAGTGATATTCTCCATTACTAGCTAGGTCAAACCAATCCTAACCTTAAAAGAACTCATTGTCAAATCTTCATTAGAATTAACCACATCATAACATAAGGAGATGGGATTCAGATTGATAAACTGTCATAGAAGTTACCAAAACTCATAAAATTAACAATGAAATCAAGCTTACCAAATACAGATTGATTAATTTTAAAAACTTTCCTGTCAGCTAGCTTTGCTAAATATGGAAGTTGCCAGAAGATATATAACTCCAATTAATGAACCAGTGGAAGTTCATTACCATATCCCTTAATTTGACAATTGTTATAGCAGTCGAGGGGACCCCAAAATCTCTAATTTTGTAGAAAGTGACTCGACTAATTATCCAGTAACCAAACCCAGATGATACCTTCATGCATCTCATGCGATTTCATTGCAATGAAAGAAACTAACCAGTCAAGAAAAGGCAGCATGGATGAAGAAACATGTGTTTGGGCAAACTATGAACCTCAAAAATCAACTTAAAGAGGTTTAATTACCTGCAACTCCAACGGCAATACCCTCAAAAACTGAATGAAAACACAAGGCAAGGATGAGGAGTATGGTGTCCCCAAGAGACGTGGTCTTCAAGAAAATGGGATCGGCATCCATGGCGACATCTTTACCATCCTCTTGAGCTACCCTTCCTTCATCCACTTGCACTCTAGCTTCTCTTTCACCACCTGACCTTGTTACGAACATCACTATGCAATCACCAAGCATGGTTAAAAGATAGCCAGCAGAGGCTAGCATGAACGAGAAAGGGTATGTCTTGGCAGTGAGACTGCTAAGAGTGGCAGCCGAATCGCTCAAGAAATGCATGAGAGAGGTCCCTAGAAAAACCCCACCGGCGAACTGTGTGCCCAAGAGAAGGAAATTCTCGTTCCATCGATAGAAGTAGGGAGAGATACCACCTGCGAATGTGGTAACTAGCAGTATGATCACACACCATACTTTCACCAGAATCAAGCTTTTCGAATGCAAATGTACGTCACCCTCGCTGCTCCCGTTTTTTCATCTTGACCTCCGTGGCTACTGATTAGAGAGAATTGCAGGATCAATATTAGAGAGATCAACAAAGAGGTTGACTTGGGAGTTTTTCAAACAAGACATGAAATATTTAGCCATGAATTAATTGAGTGGATGTATCATCAACTTTCTTGATATGATTTTTGCATGATTACTTGCACCCCCCCCCCTATTATATATATATCATATATTACACGACTTCTTGTCATTTTTAAGCGAAAAATAATACTTCATAAAAAAAAAAAGTGAAAAAGATATCACATATATATAATGTTATCTGTATACAATGAGATTGAGTAAAACGGAAATAATTAAATGCAAGCAGGCGGATGATCTGATGCATCTGCTCCATTCATTTGTAGTACAGTTTTATTGCTGTACTAACACACCAAATAAATCAAAGGACTTCCAATCTCGGATATAATGGATGTTTGTACTTCACTCTTGATGGGAGTTCGAGGCATGTATAATAGTCAATGCTTAGTTATCGAAGAAATCTAAGAATATTAATTTGTAATTTTGTAATTAGTACTAATTTAATTTAATGACCTAGTTGTGATGAATTTGCTTGAGGTCGATCGTTGGAGTTAAATGGTCCCCTCCATTTTGTTTAATTGCTTTTATATATGCTATGCCTTATGCAGGGGTGGAGCTGAAATTATATAACAGCTAGTGCTAAAACTTAAAATATAATTTATTATAAAAAATTTATCTATTTAAAATAAAATATATTATTTTATTTTATATTTAATCACTAAAAATATAAAAATTTAAAATATTTTGCAGGACCGAGACCCCTACCCGCCTCCCCAATTCCGCCCTGGCTTATGGGTCAAATGTTTAGCAAGTCTTACACCAATAATTCATTAAAAATAATAAGGGCAAATTTTACATAATCCTTTTAATTATTGTTCGGAGCATCATTAGTCTTTGGACTAAAATTTACGTGCCAACAACAATCCAGACTAATTCCGTCGATGAAAATTAGGTTTCTAGCCACAAGAAAGGTTTATTAGGGTAATTTTTTTTATTGAGGTCACTGTGAAGGGCTCCCACATCCTTTTTAGCTAACAACTCCGGTTAATAACCATATCTAATGGCGAAAAACATGGAAGAAGAGAGGAGCTAAGACTTGATCAGCCTTACATTCCACAACAACGAAACAAAACACGCAGATTCAAGAGCATTTTCAAACTGTTTGGGCAGCCTGAGATTTTCTTTAGCCTCTATGTTTTTCTAAACTGATTGAAGGAAACTCGTGTGTACATGCGAAGTGACATGAACAAGAAACAGTAAAACAGAGTCATCGGTCCCCGCCACCCGGCAAAGTGTAGACTGTAGGGCAACCTTGAGTTTTAGCCCCGTGTCGAGGCTTTTCTGATAGTATTATTTGTGATGTGTAGACTGTCCAACGATGGGCTTTGAGATTTGAAAAAAGTTTTGAGCAATGTAATTTTCACAAACGTTTTATATTACAGATAGGTTGGATTCATAGTGCATCACGCCTGAGCAGGAACATCGTCATCAGCCATGCTCAACAGGGGTGACTGCGTCAAAACTTTTTTTTTGCTTTCAGATCAATGCTCAACAGTTGATTTTTGCTTCTTTCTAATCCATGATATGCAGAGCTAAGAATGAGGGAGCGATTCAAGCTAAATTTCCCTCTGGTCAAGCAAAGGTTACGTTAGATAAAAGCCCATCTATAAATTATTTACACAGGCATAAGAGAAATTCATTTTCATGCAATCACAGATTGAAACATGATAAAAGTTTTCCTACACAGCTTCATTGATTTACTTGGGCAGTCATTAAACCATGTCTGACCCATCAGATTCACTCTCTCTGTTTTCCTGCCATCCGGAACCGATCAGAAATTTACACACAGGGCACGTGCCTTGCTGCCGCAGCCATGGATCAATACAGTTGGTATGAAACTGCAAACGAGGAGAAAACCAACATTGATTTAAAGTCATCAATACAGCATACAAATTAAATGGAATGCTTGTTAATGACTTAATAAGCCAAGCATTTACCACCGGAAGATATTTAAAACAGTTGATTCAGGGTTAGCTAACCATACAGCAACCACTGAAGAAGTTACACCGAGACTCAGTGAGAGAATACGAGTCAGAAAGGAAATGGTGACAAAACACTCAGCATAGATTTTTGGTATTCAGTTAAAAGAAAAGGATTTTCAAAGAATAGCTGCTTTAGCTAAAACTTTGAGGAATATCTGGTTCACTCACATTACAATGGAAGGTAATGTCATTGCGAAAGCGTGAGCAGATCAGATGACTTAGTTGCTTGGTTCTGATGCAAGTTTGGTTTCATCTGTGGTTTTTAGGTTTTCCCTGTCCTAACTTTTGTGTAATTTGCCATTTTCTTGATGGCTTTCTAGTTATATATATATAAGATTTTCAAAGAACAGACAAATGCAGGTCATTGAAGACATCCATGGCAAGCTAAAAGATGGGGTAATGGGACAAAAACTTTGCAAATTTAAAGATCGAACTTCAATTTAAAGACAATTAGACTGATATATCTTAATAGTTTCAGAAATTCTTTCGAGATAATAACCCAAAATAGCATCTAATATAAAAAAGTGGCAGTTGGGCTAGCCTGTAAGTCAGCAATTAAAAAAAAAAAAAAAAAACTTATTTTTAAGTCAGTTATAATCATAAATTTGGTAGGGAGGGAGGGTGAGTATGCCAGATTCACAGATGATTCACGTAAAGCATGTGAGACCTCAAATAATTAAAAGCACAGTTGATAATATAAGTTGTTGAATGAAGTCTAAAATTTTTGGCAGACAATGATGGGACTTCGGAGCCAGAGGAAAAACCTGATGCAAACATGGCAAGCTACGAACTAGTTCCCCCGTGTTAACTTGCTCCAAACAAATAGTGCAAGTCAATTCATCTTCTGAAGTTTTCATGTTCCCATCTGCATTTTTCGAGTCTTGCTTTGTCTGCTTGTAAAATCAAAAACAAGATTCTAATTGACATCTATAAAAGTGAACAGAATAACTATTAAGAATGCTTTTTAACTCCACAAGCATGAAAAGCATACATGAATGAGTTGTTCCATCTATGGCCTAAAGTTATTCTGTTGCTCGTTGATCAAATAACAAAGAGTGATGAACTACAATGTGCATGGTAAAGTTGGATCATTTGTTTCTGGTCAAGTCCAGAACTATCGTCAATGGGAAAGGAATATTTTAATGCAATGCAGGTTGGCCATTAAAAGCAGTGATTTAACTTTCAGTGCGATCCATTTGATTATTCATGATGTTGATCCAAAGACTAAGATGGCAAGATAGCTCATCACAATTTTGGATCAAGTTCTTTAGCACTTAATATATTCCTCTGCTTTCAATGTTCTTAAACTGAACTACCAATTTTATGTAGAAGTCAAGATTAAGTTTCCATAGATTAACCCTCAGCGACTCAATCTGACTCAATCTTATTCTCCTCATGTCTGCTGCAGCACAAGGCAGGAACACACCATATGCTTTTGACCAAACCCTACACGAATATATCATCAGAACTGAACCAAAATGGCATCCCGCAGAAGGCAACTTAAAATTATTCAATGAGAATTAATAAATGAGAAGCAGCAAATGAATGCTTGTTTTCTGTGATCTTTCATCTGTCCTCTTGGTACGTGATTAGAGATTCACAAATATGATGACCACACAAGCTAAATGAACGATCAACCATAATGACTCATCAGAACGCATTTCCATTGATTATGAAACTAAACTTCAGTGCAAAAAAAGTACCTCAGCTGGAGCTGAAGAAGATGAAGCATGCTGCAGAGATGCTATACCACTGTCGATGACAAAATGGAAATCATGTCAAAACCCTGCAAGTGTTCAGGGGGCAAGGATTAATGCAAAGCATGCCAACTTACTTCTCCTGAACAGGGACCTTATACTTGTGAACTGGCAAGGCATTTATCTCTTCCTCACTCATTGAGGTAGTAGAAGCATTACCAGAGTCCAGTGCTCTAAGAGTATCGTAATCTGCCACAGGAGGGAAGGATAACCATCAGCATGTGCACATTCAAAATACACACAGCAACTATATCACAGACCCACTTTTGTCTTGAACATCTCCAGGTGCATCTCCAACTTTCAGGAGATTACAAAACCTTATATATGGAAGCACACATCATAGAAAGAGTCATACCTAAATCATCAAATTCACGGTCAAGAAGAGCAAGCTGGAGCCTTAGTCCCTGCAACCGTCCTCTTGTTGCAAAAGCTATTGATGGCGGCATATGCAAACGCAGTTCAGTGTGACCCATCAAGCCACTGGCTGCTGCAGCATGAGCTCGTGCCTGAGCTTGAAGTTGTTGACAAGTTGCATACATTCTCAAGCTTGTGGCCATCAAAAAGACACCCACAACCAGCCAAAGCTGCAAGCATAGATAGACAGGACCAGTGAATTCTCTGTTAATATTTCAGATATATCAGAAACACCAGTAAGGCCCATGCCTCTAGCTCAATGAGGGCATACCAGGAAGTTTGGTGACATCTGATGAGAGTTTAAAATCATGAACAGCAAAAGAACTGCTGAATGAACAGGTCAGATTTGGGTTAAAAATGATTTTTTCTAAGGTGAAGTTAAAGATGTGTATCAATAAGATGGAATAAAAAAAGACCAAAGAGGTAAGAACATTACCCGTGACGAGAAAAGCAAGTGAATTGGAGTTAACTGGTCGAGCTGCATGAATACGCTGATAGGAAGCGGATAAAGTTAGTCAAATTGAATCTCTCATATTGCATATTTAAATATCTTATCTCAGAAGCAAAATACAAGTACCCAAAAGCATACATGCAAGCAAGTGAACATACCAGTGCAGGTCTTTCAGGAATGAAGCCTGAAAATCCACTTTCGATATCTCCTCTTGAGCCTCGAAACACAAAACTCATGGTTGCGAGAGCTTTCAAAGAACCACGCTTGTCTAAAGAAGTGACAGATAGTGCCAAAGCAAACTTAAAATCTACCAATGCCTCCAATTGTCCTTGAAACCTTCAAAATTTTCCAAATTGAAATGGATATAATACTGCAACTTAAATTAAAGTACAATGAGCCCTTAATTGTAACACATAATGATCATGAAGCTCTCCTACAAAATGAAAAGGATAGCAAAATACATTTCTGCAGAATACAATATTTCACACTTTTTCAACGGAATACCTCCATATGGCAGTTTATTGGTGCTAGTAAACTCTCCAAGCAAAATCATTGTTCCAACTGGTATAGGAAAATGCTAGCAGCAGTGTAACTACCTCAAAAGAAAAATATGAAAAATGGTTCTGCTGGCTTGTCTTATTTAAACATCCTCAAAAATTACACGTTAACCAACTTATCTTGGATTCTATTTCTGGGTAGGGTAAAAAAATTGAGTGTGTTTTCATGAGAAACTTCTTTTGATGGTCAGTTTTCTTGTTTGTTCTTAGTTTTTATTTCCCATCAATGTTCTCATCAACACTACACCAACAATGTTAAAAATATAATACGATGCTCAATTGAGCATAATGAATGGACTATCTGGAAGAAGTCACGTGCATCGAAGACGCAGAGGCTCGTTTGTGCTTGTATGGTAAAAATAAGATCTTGTTCTTGGCAACGTGGTATGGCCAAACATGATCAAGTAGAATGACAATATTAATGAAAGGACTTTAAAACTAAACAGCTGTTTAATTGCAGAATCAAAGTTAAGGATCATGTCAATTGATCATAACTGAAGAAAAACAATTTTCTCAAAGACAAATTAACAGAAGCGATGAATGGCTAACGATTAATTTTTTAAACAATCATGCCATCCATCTTGTCTTGTACATGGAGCATTTATGAAAATTCCCTAGCAATCATCCACATAAGCAGCAGAATATGATATTTACTTAATTGAGAAACTAAACTAATATGCCCCCCTGAACCTGCATTTTATATTTTACATGCACTAACATGCAGACCAAAATTTTATGACTCCACTGTTAATTCTTCAAAGCATTGGAAGAGTCTAAAATATAGAAACCATCTCCAATTATAAAATTTACAGACCAGTGCACAAAATTCGAACTTTCTCAGTGATAAATGAGAAGAAATTAAGCACATTTTTTTGGTCATGGAATGAAGAAAATAGTGAAAATTTAAGAAACCCCAAATTTATAAATCATCTTTAAAAATTGCGAACTAAGAGGAAGATCAGATGAATTACATGATCTCCCAAAACAAAGCTGTAAAACCCAGAAAGTTGCAGTCTATAAGAAAAACAGAAAAAACAAATTCAAAATCTCTCTTAATAAAAACCAAAGTAAAAGTTTTTGGAATGAAATCTTAGCGAGGGATCGTGATTAAGCAAACATGAAGACAGAAATGCAGAAGAATAAGAGAGATGGACTTACAGTACTAATACAGAGAGAGAGAGAGAGAGAGATCAGAGAACAAAGTTGAGACTTTTGAAAATAGAGAGATCTTATAGTTAAGAACTATGTAGAAGATAATTCAGATCTCTTTGTAAGTGGGGTATTAATATCGTGTTGTGAACAGGGGCTTGCGTTATTGCAATAACTCCTTGTCCGAAATGTAGTTGTCGATGTTTTGTTTTGTCTCCATCCCATTCTCAGGAGACCTCTAGAACCTGCCACGTCGATTTTGATTTCGTCGAAATAATGCCACGTAAATTCTTGTTTATATATTTTTTTCTTTTTTTTTTTTATAAATAGTAAGGGTATTTTGGTACTAAGATGACAACCGTGTTCATTGAAAATTTTAAATTTTAAAAAAGAAATTAATTGATTTTTTTTATGTGTTTTCAATCATTTTAATACATTAATCTCAAAAATAATTTTTAACAAATAGAAAAATTATTATTTTAATATATTTCGGCATGAAAAGCACTTTAAAAATTAATCGCAACCACACTTCTAAGTAGAAATAAATGCAAATATGCTTGCCACTATTTTTTTAAAAAAAATAGGATGAGTGTATTTTAAAAGTATACATAAACAATATATGTATAATATTTTTATTATTTTGATATTTTAATATTAAAAAATATATAAAAAAACTATTTAATGTATTTAAAATATATATATTACACTACAATATCAAACATTTTAAGATATTGTTTAGAAGTATTGGTGGACTAGATTTTTAACAAAATTTAATTTTAAAAAGAATTAAATTAATATTTTTATCACCATAATATAATGATATCAAAATAAAATAAATAAATATATATATATATATATTAATAAATGTTCAAACAAAAATTATTTTAAAAAATAAATGCACATCAATCTCAAAACATCAACATAGTCACTTTTCTTTCTTCTTCTTGACCTTTTATAGTTTTTTTATTATTTTAACCAATGAAAAAGGTGTTTGATAGAATTGTAAGAATTGAAAAATATATATATTACACTACAATATCAAACATTTTAAGATATTATTTGGGAATACTGTTGAACCAGATTTTTCAAATTTTTAAATTTTAAAAATATTAAATTAATATTTTTTATTGTTATAATTTGATGATGTCAAAAATAATATATATATATATATATATTATTTTAATGAATTTTCAAACAAAAATCATTTTAAAAAGTAAATGTAAATCAATCTCGAACATGACTATTTTTCTTCTTTTTTTTTGACCTTTTATAATTTTTTATTATTTTAACCAATAAAAAAGGTGTTTGACAGAATTGTAAATATTATTTTAAAAAACCATTTAGAAATTCAAAAAATGAGAAGTTACAAGACGAAATCTTTTGAGCTTTTTTAAAATATTGAATTATTAAACATATATTATTATTATTATTACAGTTATGACAAAAACAACTATCAGCAGCAAAGCATAGCAAAAACTACAGTAAAAAGTTGCAATTTTTTCAAACGAATCCTAAGAGCCTAGAAAGAAAAAAGCTCCCCGAGAATCTCCACCTCCGTTGAGGCCAGATGTCGTCCATGTACTAGCGGAGGTTTCTCTTTCAGCATAAATCATGAGTGGTCTGGGAATATAAACCCCGAGCCCATGACATGCCTCTTGAGCTTGTGATGTGGACCCCGAGCTCAAGGAGGCGGGCATCTGCTCGGAGAACTGTCCCACCACCGCCAAAGAAATGGCCTTGGTCGTGTTACTTTGATGACCCATGGGCCTACCTTCCTCGGTCTACCACCTAATACTTGTTACTTGATGATTAAATTTAGAGTGTTTGGGAGGAAGTGGAGTAATAATTATTTTTAATATTAATATATTAAATGATTTAAAAATATTAAAAAATATTAATTTAAAATTAAAAAAAATTAAAATTTTTTTGAAACGCAAAAACAAATAAGAAAAATCTTTGCATTTCAATGCCTATAGGTTGAGTTTGGTGTGGGAACCAAAAAAAGACAAAAAACATGTTTTGTTTGAGAAATAAAGACATATAATTTTCAGAAAATAATATAAATTATATTTTAAAAATCTCGCTTAACAATTTAAATTTTTAGATTATATTAATTATTCAATATGATATCAGAATCTTAATGAACAAGTGATCATGAGTTTTAAATCTTAACATCCTATTTATTTAATAAAAAATAAATACAAATAGTGTTACTCTATATAAATTTTAAACCCAAGATGTTTTCACTAGAAATTATATATTAAAAAAATATATATAAATTATATTTTAAAATTTCATCTAAGCTTGAGTTTTTAGATTAAATTATTTTTTTTAAAGAATTTTAAAAATAAAATATATGTATTTTCAAAAATAAGAAGTACCGGAATATTTTTTTTTTTTTTTTTATCTCTATTGTTTCCTTCTTCTTCTTTTTTTGTATCATAACAGTAACAAAATATACATTCCCTGGCGATTCTATTATCCATTGGCAATTAGTAAAAAAAACTTAAATTAAAAAAGAAATACTACATACTTTTAAAAAATAAAGGATTTTTTTCTTTAAAATATATCTAAAAAATAACTAATAATAAAATATTACTTGATAATCAACTTGAAAATTCTCACGAATGACATTTTCTTTGCTCTTTATTTCAACAGTTTCCTTTTAAAAAATGAAAGACTACAGTGGCTTGACTAGCAATCGGTGCATCTTGTCTTTGGTTGGTGGGTGAAAGGGACAAGAAAGAACCTCTTTTTAATTTATTTACCCAAGGCTAAATTGTTTTCTAGCTGGCAGTGCAGATCCAGCTGGCCCATATTTAATTACTAGATTTATATATAGTATACAGTTATTTTTTAGAATATTTTTTATATTAAAATAATATTTTTTTTATTTTTAAAAAATTATTTTTAAAACTAGCATATTAAAAAAAATTAAAATATATATAAAAAAATTATTTTTTAACAAAATAAAATAAAAAATTTTATACAAGGTTTATACCACGTTTCCTAACTATATAAATCGCCCTACATTTAGCCATGCCTTTTATGGCTACAATTGTCTTTACAATTTGTCGCTGTTGGAAATACTTTTACTTGGACTATAATTTAAAAAATTATTTGGTTATAGAAAATATTTAGGGAGTTCATCTTACAATGTAGTAAAAACTTGGGTTTAAAACAAGCATGAATTTTAATTTTTTTCCTGAATTCTATTTTTTCAAACCACAAAAAACTAATTTAATTCTTAGGCATTTTATTTCATTTTATTTTTATCAAAACATTTTCATTTCGTTTCATTTTTATATTAAATTTAGTTATAATTATTTTAATTTCTATCTTTTTTTCATTGCTTTTCTTATTAATTGTTTTCCTCAATTTCACCCCTCAATATTTGTTTGATTAAGAATTTTATTTTTTTTATTTTTTAAGGCTTGCCTTTAATGAGGTCACACTAGTCTCATGACCCGGGTAATAGATATGAAGATTAACTCGGGTTGACTTAATTTTTTTTTTAGTATTTTTTATATTTTTTTGCTGTTTTTTTTTTTTCTTTCTTTCTTATTTATAGGGTCATTTCAATTTCATGTTCTAGGTCATGTGTTTGATTTGTTGACCCGGGTTTGCTCGAGACTTTTTTTGTTATCTTTTTTTGTCTTAACAAGTTTTAAAATTTATATTTTTAAATTGGCCTATAATAAACTTATTGATTGGACTTGGATTCAGGGTTTCAAGAGTTGTGAGTTTTTTAAGACTTGACCATGTTTAGGATGTTTGCCTGAGTTTACTTAGTTTTTACGTATATTTTCAATTTCATCACCTATGATTTTTTTATCTTTAAAATTTGATTCTTATTCTTTTCATTGGTATTTATTTTATTTGGGATTATTTATTATTTTTTTCATTAAATTGCATTCTCCTTGGATTTTTTCTATCAAATTTTATCTTCATTTTTTTTTTTGCTTTTGTAGGTTTTTTTATTAATAATTTTCTATCGATCCCATCATTTGAAATTAAATTTATTGAAAATTATGCTTTTTTATTGAATTTTGATAAAAAAAAATTTCACGAAATACAATTTTTAGAGATGATATCATGTTCAGGAGGTCAGTTCTGCCTTGTTTATTTTCTTTTCCTAAATTGATATTGTCTTATTTTTTATCATTTTTTTTCAACTTTTGTTTTGTTATTTTTTATTTATTTTTATTGAGTTAGCCCTCAACAACTTTTTTCTATTTCACTCCTACCACTTTTTAATACATGAATAATCTATTATGTTACAAAATGACTTGTAATTTCACCTCTTGCAATTTTTTAATTTTTCAAGTTTGGCCACAATTTTTTTAGCTGTTTTTTTTTTCTCTTGCAAGTTTTTTTTATTAATAGTCTTTTCAACAATTTCATCCTTCAATGTTAAATTAAATAATATTTAAAGTTTTTATCTGAACTCAAATCCATGATTTAACAAGTTTCAAGTTTTTTTATTAGACTAAATTTAGAAGGTTCATCTATTTTTGCTTGGTTCTTTTTTTTTTTAATGCTAATTTGTTTTTGAAGTTTGACTCTTTTTTTTTTCCAGTTTTCTTTTAGTTAGGTTAGTATTTGGTTGTTTGATAATTCAATTAGATTTGGGTATGGTTTTTATTTGTTTTTTTATCAATTTATTTATTGTTTTTTTTTGGTAAATATTTAAAATTTTAATTTAACCACCAATGACTCAAGATTTAAAAGATTTTTAACCTATTAATTTTTTTACATTAAAAAAAATATTTAACCCACATCATCGCATCGCATGGGCAACATGTCTAGTTAACAACTCAACTGTCATACAGTGATTATACCTCAGTTTCCCTATCTTTTACAACCCTAGCACGCAGGAGTTTCTAAGTCAAGTAGCCTCCTTGGAAATTCAGCATCAAAATAGGTAAATAAGGACGTTATGGTGGGAATCAAATTTGATGATTTAAAAAAAAAATGATTATTTTTATATTTTATAATTTAATATTAAATTAATTGAGAATTGAGTTTGAATCTAAGATTTTTGTTCAAATCTAAAAATTTCACCCAAACTTGCTTGGATTTCCCTCCTTTTGATAATTAAGTTCATATTTTTTCAGTTTTATCATTCAATATTTATTTAATTGGAGATTCGGTTCCACTATTTTTTTTATAGATTTTTTCTCTTATTTTGAAAGTTATTTGGGTTATCTCGGGTTTTTTTCTCTGTTGTTTTTTATTGAATTTTTTTTTAAATACTTTATTTTTTAATTAAATTAAATTAATTGATTAAATATAAGTATGCAATGCTTGCTTCATAATATTTAATTTAATTTAATATAAATAAAGAGATGGAACATAAGATTTCAATACTCATCTATTTATCATAAAACAAAAAAAATTATGACTTGAATATTGTTGCTAGTAAAAATAAAATTGAGTGCAGTGTATTACCAAGGCTACTACTAACAATATACAGTGTATTTGAGTGCAAGTATACTGTATATCTCTAGGAGCCCATGACCTATGACAAGACCATATGGAAGACGGTAGCCCTACCTCCTCCCATTAGGCATCAATGCAAAGCCTGAATGGATAGAGTAAGAGCGTGTGTGACAGTGTGGTAACGGTTGCTTTTTAAATAGCTTTTTCGTGTTGAAATACATGCTAATGATGTTTTTTTATTTTTTAAAAATTATTTTTGACATCAGCACATCAAAATAATCCAAAAAATACAAACCGCACTCAATTTTGGCCAAAAAAAAATTCAAAATTTAACGAAACACAGGTTGAAACGCACAACCAAACACTACCTAAGTGAGGGATAGAGATGTGGTTTTTTTTTCTTAGTTCTTAGAACTAAAAAAAAAAAAAAAAAAAAAAAAAAAACCATGTAAAATCACCTCACTGAAGCCCACCATACGTCCATATAAAATCTAAATCAAGGAAGACGAGTAACCAAGCTGCTAAGGGAGCGCTTCCTATAATCATAAACACTCTTTTTTTTTTTTTTAAGGATAAAAAATAGAAATTACTAGCTGGATGCACGCGCTAATGGCAGTCTTATTTTTTATTTTTATAAAAATTTATAATATAAAAAATAATATTTTTTTAATATTAATAATAATTATTTTTTGAAATTTATTAATTATTTTATTAATATATTAATTATAATAAAAATAATAATATTTATTCACAAATAATATTATTTTCTATCTAAACACTTTGAATTATAAAAAAAAATATAATTTATAACACATATTATTATATTAACACATGTAGGTAGACGATGACATGTCCAGATCCAACTTGGGATTGGACGTGGACGGGTCCAACCCTAACCTCAAGGTAGGTGTTGACGCGTCCAGCCCAACATGGGGTTTCACACCCAACTTGGGGTTGGGCATGGACGCGACCACGCCTAACTTAGGTGTGAGCGAGCACTCGTCCAGTCCCAACTTGGAGATGGATGTGGATGCGGCTAGACCTAACTTGGGTGTGGGCGTAGACGCGTTCAGACCCAACTTGGATGTGGTCGTGGCAGGGCACCTCAATGGTGCTAGGATGTGCCCCAGCACTAGGTGACACTCAGGTTTTTCTAAGCGCGGTGTGGCGCTAGGCTGCCATAGCTAATCAAGCCTTTCGCTAAGACCCAAGTGCCAGGTGGCACTGGGGTCTGCCTCGCGTATTTGGGCCGCTAAGCGCCGCTCTTGTCTACCCCGCGCAAGGATTGGGCCACCCATGCGCCATGTGGCGCTCGGTCTACCCCGCGCAAAGATTGGGCAGCCGAAGCGCTAGCTATCCTTGTGTGGGTAGCACAAGCACCAAGTGCCCGCTCTCATGTCCTGTAGCCTCATCAAAACTTGTGCTAATAATTAACCATCTCTTTAATGCTAAATACATCCCAATAAAAAGACAACCCCACCCCTTTTCTCTACCATTGCAACTCTTTAGGTTGAGGGTTGGACTCTCATTATACTGCTTCAATCAACAATGCTTTTGTTACGTAATCTCAGCAGCAAACTGCTAATATATCTTTTTAAGGAGTGCTTGAAAATGTATTTTTAAAATGCAAAAACAATTCAGTGCTAGTATGCATCATCGTTTTGTTGTTTCAGGCACACCCCGTCCCCCGTGCAATAGGATCCCTTGCCCAACCAAGAAACTAGTTTTTAAGGTTCTCCAGATATTATCTCATCTTCAACCAGCCCACCATATTTACTTAGTCATGCAAAGCTACACATCATCCTTCAAGGATTTACAACCTCGTTAATGTCTACTTGGATTTAACTTCATCATCATTGCTCAAAGCTCCAAATTTAGACCACCCACACTGTAAAGTTGAACAAAAGGCGAAAGAAAGCCGAAAATGTAAGCACATGCAAGCAAAAGCTGGTGCTTTTTTAACCAGTATGGCCAAAAATTCCAGACACGTCATTTTACAAATAAAAAATGGATCAGAAATGCCCCATGAAAGCATTAAACTAGTGCTGCCATAATTAATTTGACCACAGCAAATATGACTCATCTGATCTCATGCTGCTTTTAAGCTCTTCATGGTGGAACAATAATATTTTTGTGCCGCGAGGCAGGATCGGATTCAAATGACAACTGAGCTAAATTCAGTCACCAATCCCATCTAGATATACAGCAAGCACTCAACAACAAGAACAGCAGTGTGATTTGCATGAGAAGAGCAACCAGAAAACAAAGACAAGAACTTAATAGAATGAATGCCAAGGTTAAAATTTAATTGATTACAGTAGATAACAAGGAAATGCTTTAAGACCAAGGCTTTTCGCTCTTCTACTACATTGCGGATTAACACCTACACCTTCAGTTCAACTATCTTCTAAATTTCAGAACCAACAAAACTGAATAATTTATCCTTTTGCTGCAAATACAAAGAATTTTTCAATATGAAGAGATAAGAAATCTCTGCTCTCTTTCGGTAAATGAAAAACAAAAATTAATTCTTAACCTGTTTTAAGTGCCAAGCAGACACATGCATTATGTGAAGGATAAGAAGAAGCAATCAGGTGATATCACCGCCTATCAGCCCCTTCCTCAACTTCCACATCCAATCCTCTTCTCTTCCTTGTCACACGACTTGAATAGCTTCTATCAATCGATCAAGGTTCTTCAGATCCATCACGCATTCTTGACGACGAATTAGGCCTAATCCTCCTTAAAAACGAAGCCATACCACGAAAAACTCTCCTAAAACCCCCAATACCACTAGTACTCTCTCTTCTTCTACTCCTCCTAGTCACCCAAGAATCCCAATCACGAGACGGCATACTGTTCCCGTTAAGCTCACCATTCCCACTACCATCCATCTCCGTAAAAACACCCGGAAACTCTCTCTCCCCACCTCTCCTCCCCCCACTAAACCTCCCAACAGCAAACCCACCACCAGGCAACCTCCATACAGTTAACCCCACAAGTTCCCCTTCCACCTCCTCATCTCTGGAATTCTCCACAGGCAACTCGTGCCTGCAAACGGGACAAGAATTTCGCATCGCAAGCCAAGGAAAAATGCAATCAGAATGATAAATGTGCTTACAGGGCATCTCACGAGCCTCGTTTCCTATCTCAAACGCCTCTTTACACACTGCACAGTACGTCTCCGAAATCACATGCGTTTCGTTTATTTCTACACTCGGCATTGATTCAATCACGACTTTCGATGCCGGCGGGTTAGGAACCGACCGGCCTAAACTGTTTATCTCTATCTGTGATAACTGGTCTAGTAAACGGTCAAAACCTGAACCCATTAAAAACTCAGACATCATCTCCGGTACGGGTCGGAGACCCGTACCGATTCCATCGTCATAGTAGAACTCGTACGCGCTTCTATCTTCGTTGTCTTCAGCAGCGGCGGCAGGGGTGGTTCCGCGGAGGACGAACACTGGGTTAAAGGAAGACCGGTCGCCGGCGTTGCGGCGGTTTCGGGTAAGGTTGGAAACCCGACTACGGTTTTGACGGATATCAGAGGTGGAGTTGGATTGGATCTCTTCGACGAACCCACCGTCGCAGTGAGGACACGTGATGTTGCTTGTGTGGCTGTGTTCTTCGTCTTCGTTCTGAGGCGAAACGGTGACGAATCGTGAGCATCTGTAACACCAACACGACGTTGTCGTCGTCGTCGTTGAAGCCATGACCAGATAAGCAAGTATCTTGAGAGAGAAACAGAGCAATAATTCTTGAGACAGGAAGAAAGGAGAAATGGTAAAGGAGATGAATGGGTTTATAAAGGGAAGCGTGGACGGTGCCTTGAATATAAATTAGAGGGTTGATGGTGTACAAATCTAACACATGATGTTAACGCGTGAATTCCACGGGATTAAGCGCTTTCAATAATTAGGGGCCCTTTAAGCGTCCCTGGTATTTTATTTTGTTTCAATGTCGTCCCTTTCTCTTACGAAATTTAAAATGGGACCCCAACCTAACCTGAATATCATTATAATATATAATTTTTCTTTTCTCGATTAAAAATCTAAATGATCCATAACCCAAATAACTTGAATTGATAATCCATAAATATACTATCATAATGAATTCTAAGATTCCAAATCATAGAAGCACCAATTTCAATCTGTATCTCTTCTTTGTGTCAGTAAAATATTTGTATATAAATTATTTTCTTTTCTTTTTTTTCTTTTCCATCCTCCATAAAAAAAGTTTGAAATCATATTTATTTGTTCTATTAATTAAATAATTTCCTATTTTTAATAGATTATAATTCAATTGTCCTTAAAAATCACGCAAATAACATACAATTGTACTATTTATTTGTTTTATTAATTAAATTTCTCTTTATTATAAAACTAAAATCTCAAGAGAAATTATCTGTCAAAAAAATGTGGTTGTTGTTGCTTTTTAAAGTGCCTTTTAAATTAAAATATATCAAAATAATATATTTTTTAAAAAATAATTTTTGAGATCAGTGCATTATAATAATCCAAAACATATTTACACTGTATTCCCAAACAATATCTTAAAAAAAAAGTTTTTTTTTAGGAGGTGATACAATATAACATACAAACAGTATGAAAGGTTTTGGGCTGACGACAATGTGGTATTAGTTATTTTTTAATGTGTTTTTTTTTTAAAATACATTAAATTAATATTTTTTATTTTTTAAAATTATTTTGGACAGAACATAAAATAATAATAAAATAATTTAAAATAAAAAAAAAATTATAAAACAAGTTGTACTACAGCCAAAACAGCACGTAAACTAGCCGGTAGAAGTAAGTTAAACTTTCTTCACACGTGCGAGTATAGGAGGGGCGGTGATGGGTAAGGGCGGGGGGTAGGAACTGTGCTTCAAATTTAAATGAAAACAAGATGAGACAAGGGGGCGCGTAGGGTTTGACCGCAGAAGCAGAAGAGAACGCCCAGTTTGAAAATTCAAAGCTAAAGGAAAGTCACCACTCACCTGTTGATTTGAGGCGTTTCGCAGAAGATTCAAAACGCCGTTTGTCTCTTTACTCTTCCACTGTCGGATGGATTGGGCCCTACTTGTCCAAAACCGAGGACACTAATTTTTATTTTACCCTGCAATTAAATTTTATTTCATTATTTCACTTCTTTTATAGCCTTTTTTATTTTGTGATAGTATTATAATTTAAAATATTTTTTACTTAAAAATATATTAAAATAATTTTTTTTTTATTTTTAAAATCAATACATTAAAATAATTTACAAATATAAAAAAATTAAAATTTAAAAACATATGTTTTCAACCGCATTTTCAAATAGACTCTAAGCGTGTTTGACAGTGTAGTAGCGGTTGCTTTTCAAATAACTTTTCGTGCCGAAATATATGCCAATGATGTTTTTTTATTTTTTAAAAAATTATTTTTGACATCAGGACATCAAAACGATTCAAAAAGTACAAACTGAACTCAATTTTAGCAAAAAACAAAAATTGAATTTAGGCAAAACATCATTTAGAACGCAATGCCAAACAATATCTCTGGTTGTTTGGGAGTGTGGTTGCGGGTGAGGTTTACCCACAACCACACGATAACGTTTGGTTAGGGGAAAAAAAACACAAAAGTGCATGGGGGTATAGACATGGGCATGAAAATTTCCTGTGACTTTTATTATTTTTTTCCTCTTCTTTTCTGAACTTCTTAAGAGCATATGTTTGAGTCTCTGCGGGGTAGAAATCCCGAATGATTTTTGGTGACAGCTCAGATAAAAAGACAAAAAAAAAAAAAAAAAGAAAAAAGAAAAAAGAAAAAAGCTGTCTCTCATGAATCCCATGGATTACGGTGCCTATATTTCTGTTTAGGTGCATGCGTTTAAAGCAGGTAATTATTGGGCTGCTAGATGCTGTGGACTGTTACTTATTGCGTGACACAAATTAGGTTAAAAATGAAATAGAAGTGAATTAGATGGTTCGCCTGTGATGCATTACAGGTTAGATTGTTTTTTTAATGTAATAAAAATATTCAATCATTGCTGGTATTTTTTAGTATAAAAATTATGTAGGGTTTAATTTGGTACTATTCGATCAATTTGATAGATCTAAAAATAACTTATATGATTACGAAAACTGTATCCTGGCTCAAAAATTTTATTCGACATTCTTTCTTTTTAAATACTTCAATGAAAATATACTGGACTGACCTGGGTCAGCATGGATTAACCCTGCTAGATTCGCAATTCAAGTTATGGGATCATAATAACCTAATATAAAGTAAATTGAAACAAATTATAAAATTTAATTTTCAATCAATTCAATGTTGAAATATAAAATTAAAAAAAAAATGAGTTAACTTTCAGGACCCACGTTCCAGGTCATGAAATCAATATAGCTCCATAAAAAATAAATCGAAACAAATTACATGGTATAATTCTCAATTAATCCGATATTAAAAGATGAAATTAAAAAACAAATTACACAATTAAACAACTCAAGTTAACAAGGTTAACTTGCCGAACCCATGACCCAAGTCATGACACCGAAATAATCTCGTAGAAAGTAAACTAAATAAACAATCAAGTCAATCTACCAAACTCGCGATGTAGGTCGTAAGATTAAGATAATCTTATAAAAAATAAATTAAAATAAATTATGAAGCTTGATTTTCAATCAGTCCACTATTGATGAATGAAATTATAAAAAAATTAATCTAAAAAAACAACATAATAAAATTACCCGATCTATCTCAAAAAACCCATGGTCCATGTAAAGAGACCATGATATTATTATAATATATAAAATTAATTATAAAATTATAAAGTCTAGTTATAATCAATCCAATATTAAATAATAAAATTTAAAAAAATTAATTAAAAAAATTCGAGTCAATCAAAAATTAAAATAAACATATAAAAAATAAATTATAAAATTGAATTTTCAATTAAAAAAAACTATCGCAATGAAATATGTAATAAAATATGTTTTATGAACACTGCCTCTTTTATTTTATTCTATTTTGTCAATGTAAATGCTGATGTTGATTTTTAATTGATAGTGTTAATTAATAACAATAGTAGTAATATAAACAATTGACATCTGGATATATTTTTTAAAGTGAACAAAATTGACAAGCTTTCCTGATGCCCGTGTCTTTGACTAGCGAGATGTCTTTCTTTGCATCATCTTCCACACAATTTCCCACATGATATATACTAAATATCTGACTTATTTGACTCGTGATTTGCTGTCAGTTAAATTTTCTAACACTTTTTGAAATTAAGAATTTTTCAAGTAAAAATAAAAAAATTTATGCATATATAATAAAAAATTAAAATTTATATGTGTTAACAAATGAAAAAATAAATATACAATAACTAAAAAACATAAAAAAATTAAGATATAAAAGTAGATTAAGATATTTAATCTCACAAGCTAAAAAATTTATCTAGTTGTATTTGCTAAATCTATTTATTAAAATAATTTTTTATTTAAGTAGAAAATAATAAAAATAAAGACACAAATTAATTAATTAAACAAAACAAAAGGGAAAAATATATCATGTAAGGCCACACATATTATAAATATTGTATAAAAATATTTTATTTTTCAAAAATAAAATTTATTTACACAGAAGATAAAAATAAGAAAATATAGATGAATAATTAAACTTTACAAAATTTAAATACATAACAAAAAAAATTATCATTTAAAAGGGACTCTCTAAATATAATGAAAGAGAGAAGGGATATGGATCAAGATACAAATAAAAAAATATAGAAAAAACCATATAAAAAAGAATTACTTTTTTAAAAAAGAAAAAAATAGAGATCAGACATTGTTGGGCCTGTTGAGCGAGGTTAGCTTGCTTGGTCCATTTTGTCAGGGCCTGTTGAAAGAAAAACATACGATATAATGCCTGCAAAAGTAGACCATATTTTGTCTAATTTGTCTAAATTTCAGCCACTCTAGTGACTAGAAAATTAGAGCTCAAGTTTGTTTATCTAAAATCTCGTTTTTCAACCTATTTTTAACCTAGAATACCTTGACAAAATTATCCATGACATCAAAAAATCAAAAAACTATCTAAAAAATCAAAATCAACCCGAAACAAAATATCTAAATGAGCTCAAATTTATTTTTTCATGAGCTTTAAATGTTTAAAACACCTTAGATGAATTCCTCTCATCAAATGGAATCATTAAACACAAATATCAATAATTTTTGTGATCTAAATTAGTGTTAAAGATATTTTTCTTTTTATATTGCCAAAATTATGCAACCTGTTTCTCCCTTCTCCCAATCAGAAACTAAAAAAATAAAAGAACTAAACTTTTTGTATCCAAAATTGAATTTAAAATAATATCAAGTCATCAAAACTGTATAATTTTTATTATTTTAAAGTTCAAGGATCAAAGTATATATTCCCCGAAACTTCTAGCACACCATCCATATTTATCATCCTTTTTATTTTAGTGATTTTTCTTTAATTTCATCATGGACTTATAAATCAAAAGCAAGTAGCTTCAAATGAGGATAGATAGATTAAAATAAAACTTTGAAAATCAAAATAAATTGTCAAAAAATAAACAGCTAGTCTTCCATGGGGATTTGTTTGTGCGTGAACAATATTGATTTCCGCGGCAAAGCACCCCACACGACTTATATTATTGGGAATTTTTCTGGTATCTTATATTATTGTTATAAATAGCACTGTGCAATAAAGAAATAAACGAATGCATCAACTTAAATACAAAATTGAGGTCCATTTGGTATTGTTTTGTGTCCTTTCTCACCCAATCCATCTTGCGATCGTCTTGTGTGAAACCTTACGCTCTCATGCAACAAGTTGAAAGCGAAAGTGGCTGAGAAAAATAAACATTGACTCGGTAAGAATGTCTTGGTTCTATAAACCTCAAATATAATCACGTTTACCTCGTTCATGAGTCAAAAAGCATTATAATTTATTTATTCATGCGTTGACGCTGTACTTTTAAAAAAATCTAAATTTTTTAAATTTAATTTTAGATTGTTTTGGTGTCAAAAATTAAAATTTTAAAATAAATTTATATTATTTTAATAAATTTTAAAATAAAAAATACTTTAAAAAATAATTTAATGCTCTAGGTTTTATTGAAGGCAAAAACAACACCAAACCAAGGGAAACAGTTAAGCCCATTTGTTTTATTAACAATAATAATAGAAAAAACATCTTAAAAGAAGCGGGGAATTTATTGTGGCTTTTCTTGTAAAGTATTATTTATTAAAATAATATTTAATTTTTCTTTTAAAAAAAATTTTTTTCTTAATTTTCAGTTTTATTCTCAGTATTAAATTGAAATCAAACTTTATGATTTATTTCGTTTTATTTTTTTATGAGATTATTCTATTTTATGATTTAGATTACAAATTTAACGGGTTAATCTTGACTAACTCAGGTTATTTTTTTCATTTTTTTTAATTTTTTAATTTTTAAAAAATTATTCATCAACACTAAGTTGATTGATAATTGATCTTCATAATTTGTTATAATTTATTTTTTAGTGGATTATTCTGATCTTATGACCCGAATCATGAGTCTGATGGATTAATCCGGATTGTCTCGGGTCATCTTCTTAATTTCTTTTATAGTTGATTTTTTTTTCTCGACTTTATCATTCAATGTTGAGTTTATTTAAAACTGGTCTTCATATTGTGTTATTTATTTATTTTTTTATGAGAATATCACGGTCCTGGAAGTCGGAAAATGTGAATTGCCTAATTGATCCAAATCGATTTAATATTTTATCATTTCAATGTCTATAAAAACAAAATCTCTTCTTAAATATTTATTTTAAATTAAATTATAGTTTCATTAGTTATTAAAGTTGTTTTTAGATTCGTCAAAGATAACTATATTATATCAACCCCCGTATGATTAATTTTTTTTTTTATATTCTAGATAAAATATTAGTAATGGTTAGATATTTTATTATGTTAAAAAAAATTAATTCGAACGACGTTAGCTCGGGCCGCTATTCTAATTTATATGTATATAGATTTTAGACTAGCACTAGCCAGCCAGTTCGCCCGCGCTCTCTCATGGATCGGACGAAAAGTCGTTGGCGTTATCAATGCTCCTTTTAAGAACCAATAAAAATTCTAGTTGTGAATTCAAAGTTTCATACGTATGTTCACTCGCAGCTCATGTCTGGTCGAATGATTTTCTTAATGCAAAAAAAAAAAAAAAAAAAACTTGCCAACTTGCTTTTCAACTTTAAAATTATTTTTAATCGTCAATAAAATAAATTGAATATTATATATATTAATGAATATTAAAAATAGTTGTTAATATTAACAAAATTGTTGATGACCTCGCTTTTTTTATTTTTTTCTAGCTTCGCCGTTATTTGAGCCATCCCTCAACGCCTACAATTATAGCCAAATCCTCGAGCACCCCAAAATACAAGGTTATTTAGAAATATGATTATAATTATTTTTTTTTAATACAAGGACATTGAACTATAAAAAACATTAAAAAATTTTCTTGAAGCAAAAAAATCAAATTTTCATGAAAAACAAATTAAACCATAGCTTCAAATATACAATCTCGAATTAATCCAGATAACTTGGGTGCTTTCTTAGCCGATCTTTAGCATTTTATGGATGTTTTTAACCTAGCCTTACCCTCATATGACTTGAACTTGATCATGAGGCAAAATGTTCGATCCGTGCCACTTCAGCTAATCCTAATTTCTTAATCAAATAGCTTTTCGACATCTTCAAACTAACTTGACCTCAATTATAATGTGATATTTTAAATTTTCTTTTTTTGTCCAGTAAAGCTCCTGAGAACCAATTGCCAGTTATTTATTTCTTGGAAATCTAATAGCAGAAATAAATAAGTTTTCATATCTCATTTTGAGAATTGAAAAAGAAAATAAAAAAGAAAATGATATTAAACAACATGAACATATGCTTATAACCAACCCCATTATGATATTAGAAATTGAGACCTGCCCAGCATGTCAACGTTAATGCAATAAATAAATAAAAGGAAACCCTAGGCATTGAATGTCACAATTCACATAGGAAATAGGTAAGCCAAAATCAAACGGGCTTTGCTTCTTTCTAGAAAAAATCGAAGTGAAAAGATCATGTACTAATAAAAGAAAAGATCTTGAATCCATCACCGGACGAGGAAAAATAGAAAGACTTCTCCTTTGCTGTTTCTTAACGAAAACAAAAATGGTAATGAATTCATGAGAAAAAAAAAAAAAAACAGAAAGGAAAGTAAAGATGGTCGAGAGATATTTTAACTCAACTTACCTGTACTTTCCCTCTTTAACTTACTTTTCAATTTTAATTAATAATACCTAAAATAAATAAATAAAAACAAAAGTAAAAACCTGATCTAAAGTGTGTTTTGTGGCTTTTCAATACAAGTTTTTAATAATTTTAAAATTTTTTTTTGTTTTAAATTATATTTTTAAATGGTTTTGATGGGTTGATATTAAAAATAAATTTTTTAAAATTAAAAAATATTTTTTAAAGCAAATAAAATGAGCTTGTAAGTCCAGTTTTGGGACACGATGGAGAGGAGCAAAAACCAAACATCATTATCTTTATTTCTCCGACTACCAACTTCCCTCCATCGGTCGGTTGTCACTTGGTCAATTGCCCACGTCTTTAGGGCTTGACAAAATAATATTTTGTTTTTTCCCTTTTCTTTCCTTTTTTTTTTCTCCTTTTCTTTGTAGGTTTCAGAAACCCAATAAAAGATTTTTTTTTTTTTAATATATATAAATATCTTACTGTATTTAATCAACTCCTGTGGTGGTGATATTGGATACTCAATTCACTCCAACATTAGAACAAAACCCTAAGGGTTCTTGTAAGAACCAATCGCCGCCAGATTGATCTTCTCCTTCAATAGGAGTATAAAACCCTTTTCCTCTCTTGTTTCTTGAAGAAAAAGTTCTTCTCTTTCATTATCTCTCTTCCACATACGATTTTTGTTGCATGTAAGCATGGCGCACAAAGTTGTGTACTTTGTTTCATGAAATTGATTTGTAAGGCAGGAGAGCAAAAACCCATCCTTCTATGTTGCTGTTTTATGCTTGAAAATGGAACCCTTTTGCAGTTAGGATTGGGTAATTATATTCATCCATAAGGTAGGTGTAAAAGTTTTGATCTTTTTTCTAGTTAAAAAGTTACCATCTTCAAGCTGTAAGTAGGGTCTTGGCTATTTCAAGCGTATGCAAGTTTTAATTTTCGAGACTGTTTAGGGTGTGATTATAAGTTGTGGGTGTTGATCAGTTTTTGAGTTGTTATAGTGGGTAATGGTCAAATTGGAGTCTTGAATATGTTATCTGAATTGGGCAGGAGACCGATGATAGGAGCTAATGATGGATCATTCGGTGATGATTTAGAGGAGTTAGGGTTATTGTTGCGTGAGCAACGTAGGCAAGAGGCTGATGATCGTGAGAAAGAGCTCAATTTGTACAGGAGTGGCTCTGCACCTCCAACCGTGGAGGGTTCATTGAATGCAGTCGGGGGCTTGTTTGGTGGTGGAGGCCATGGTGGTGCCTCTTTTTCAGACTTTGCTAGCGGAAAAAATGGGAATGGGTTCATAACCGAGAAGGAGCTTAGGTCTGATCCAGCTTACTTATCCTACTACTATTCGAATGTGAATTTGAACCCAAGGCTTCCGCCTCCTTTGCTGTCGAAGGAGGATTGGAGGTCTGCACAGAGATTGAAGAGTGGAAGTTCTGTTTTAGGCGGGATTGGAGATAGGAGGAAAGCTAGTGGAGCTGACAATGGTAATGGTAGATCAATGTTTTCAATGCCACCGGGGTTTGAATCGAGGAAACAGGAAGGTGAGGTTGAGTCTGAGAACGTTTCTGGCTCCACAGAATGGGGAGGTGGTGGGCTGATTGGTTTACCAGGATTTGGATTTGCCAGCAAACAGAAGAGCCTTGCTGAAATATTTCAGGTTAATTTCTATGATTTTGCTCAAGTCATGTTTCCTTATGTTTGTGAATCTCTATTTTTTTGTGTGGTATCTTCTTTTTATCTTTATGGCATCAAGAATATCGTTGGATTATTTTCCTTGAAATTTCAGATGTGGTATTCATTACTTCCTACTAAGGTTTGACACGTAATCTGATTTGTGCATGGAAGAAATAAAGAAGTGTTTTGCTGTCCTTTTCTGATTGCCTACTTTTAATGTTATTGAAAATCAGTTTGTTTTCTTGGGCTATTTTATCTGTGTTTGTTGAGTTCTCTATGGCTTGCAATCATTTTGCATTCAGTTTTTTAGTGTGCAAAAATGGTATAGGTGATGTATCAAGAATCTGCCCATGACAAATTGATACAATAAAGAGTTATTATTCTCAAATACATGCGAAGTAGTCAATGAACTGCTCAGTATGTTTAACTTGTGAAGTCTGAGGAGCTTTTGGTTGTAATGTGGGATTTAGTTATGTCTGTGAATGTTCAGAGGCCATTATGAGGCCTACGCAAGACATATACTTTGAACTTGAGCTTTGGATTGTGATTGAGTTTCAAGTGCATTATATATGGCCTAAAAGTTGCCTCCTTTGGATTGTTCACTCCACTATTATTCTTATGATCTGGTGTCTTGTATCCATGCAGGATGAATTGGGCCGTACAACTCTTGTGACAGGCCCCCCATCTCGCCCTGCTAGCTGTAATGCGTTTCATGAAAATGTTGAGACCATAGGTTCAGCTGAAGCGGAGTTGGCTCATTTGCGCCGTGAATTAGCATCTGCAGATACTTTACGATCAAGGGTGAATGATCAGGGCTCATCTTCTGTTCAAAATATTGGCCAGGCATCTTCTTATAGTTATGCTGCTGCTCTTGGTGCCTCCTTGTCTGGGAGAACTACTCCTGATCCTCAACATGTTGCCAGGGCTCCTAGTCCTTGTCCTACACCCATTGGACAAGGGAGAGTTACCACATCTGAAAAGAGAGGCATGGCTAGTTCAAACTCATTCAATGGAACCTCATCTGGTATGAGGGAGTCTGCAGAATTTGCAGCTGCCTTTTCTGGCATGAACCTGTCAACAAATGGTGTAATAGATGGAGAAAGCCATTTGCCATCACAGGCTGAACAGGATGTTGACAACCACCAGAATTATCTCTTTGGTCTCCAAGGTGGTCAGAATCATCTGAAGCAAAATACTTACTTAAAGAAGTCTGAATCTGGGCATTTACACATGTCTTCTGCCCCTCAATCTACCAAATTGTCATATTCTGATTTGGTTAAGAGCAATGGTGGTGAGCCAGACCTCATCAGCTCATCCTTGATGGCTGATAGGCAGGTTGAACTGCAAAAGTTGGCTGTTCCTAGTGGCAATTCTTACATGAAAGGATCACCTACCTCCACCCTTGGTGGTGGAGTGGGCTTGCCTTCACAGTATCAGCATCTAGATGGTATGAATTCATCACTTCCAAACTATGGATTGGGTGGTTATTCCATAAATCCAGCACTGGCATCCATGATCGCTAACCAGCTTGGCACAGGTAACCTGCCTCCATTATTTGAAAATGTTGCTGCAGCATCTGCTATGGCCATCCCTGGAATGGACTCAAGAGTGCTTGGAGGAGGTTTGGGGTCTGGAGCAAATCTAACTGCTGCTTCATTGGAATCTCATAATCTTGGGAGAGTGGGGAGTCCCATAGCAGGAAGTGCTCTTCAGGCTCCTTATGTTGATCCGGTGTATCTCCAGTACTTGAGGACTCCTGAGTATGCTACTACCCAGCTTTCTGCTATTAATGATCCCTCAGTTGATAGGAGCTACTTGGGTAATTCATACTTGAATTACCTTGAAATTCAAAAGGCTTATGGTTTTCTGTCATCTCAGAAATCACAGTATGGAGTCCCATTAGGTGGTAAATCTGGTAGTTCTAATCATCATGGTTATTTTGGGAATCCTGGCTTTGGTGTTGGTATGTCATATCCTGGAAGTCCCCTGGCAAGTCCTGTCATTCCAAATTCCCCAGTCGGACCTGGGAGTCCCATGAGACACAATGAGCTGAATATGCGTTTTTCTTCTGGAATGAGTAACTTAGCAGGGGGCATCATGGGACCCTGGCACTTGGATGCAGGATGCAACATAGATGAAAGCTTTGCATCATCCCTATTAGAAGAATTTAAGAGCAACAAAACTAAGTGTCTTGAACTTTCAGAAATTGCTGGTCATGTTGTTGAGTTCAGGTATTTATTGCACAAAAAATCATCTCATGTTCATTCATTATGTTATTGTTTTGATTTAATTCAATGATTTGTAATCACTTACGAGCAGTGCCGATCAGTATGGGAGCCGATTCATTCAACAAAAACTTGAGACTGCCACAACAGATGAGAAAAATATGGTTTATCAGGAAATCATGCCCCAGGCTCTTGCTCTGATGACTGATGTGTTTGGTAATTATGTAATTCAGAAGGTACCAGATATCTATGCTTTGTTAATATACACTCTGTTATGTTTATATGGGTTCTTCTTATGAAAGTGTTTGTATTTGTGTATAGTTTTTCGAGCATGGGCTTCCATGCTTTGTTAATATACACTTTGTTATGTTTTAATGGTTTCCTCTTATGAAAGTGTCTGTATTTGTATATAGTTTTTCGAGCATGGGCTTCCATCACAGAGAAGAGAATTGGCGGGCAAGCTTTTAGGTCATGTTTTGACACTTAGCCTTCAAATGTATGGCTGTCGAGTGATCCAGAAGGTACCGTTAGCTTTTCTACCATGTTGCAATTTAATGTTACATGATACACCCTGATACATCTTCATTTGTGGATTATATTATGATGGTGCCTGAAAGTATAATTCTGAGGAAAAAAATGTTTACTTCTGGTTCATAAGAAAAGTGTTGGTCAAATGGCTAAAAAAATCCTTCATTATTGGGTTTGTGGACACCAATTTGCATAATGAAGTGTCCTGTGTTTGCACCTTGGTGACAACAAAGTTACCTATTCTGAAGGGTGCTTACGTATTTGTGTCTTGCTTTGGCCATTGCACCTTAGAATAGAGTAATTTGCCTTCATTATGCATGAATTTACAGAGATCCTTTGAAAACACTCTCCAATCAACCTAAGTCCGATATTATCCAGTGCACCTACTGAAGTTGTTGATTGTAACATATTCATTTTTATATTGTTCAGGCCATTGAGGTTGTTGACCTAGAACAGAAAATAAAGATGGTCGAAGAGCTTGATGGTCATGTAATGCGGTGTGTACGTGACCAGAATGGGAACCATGTCATCCAAAAGTGTATCGAATGTATTCCTGAAGATAATATTCAGTTTATTGTCACAACATTCTTTGATCAAGTCGTGATTCTCTCCACCCATCCGTATGGGTGTCGTGTGATACAGGTTTGAAATGATTTCTTGCATTTTTCAATTCTGTGGACCTTTCTGGAAGAAAAGAAAATTACATGGCCATTTCTTTAATTTGCAGAGGATACTGGAGCACTGCGAGGACGCAAAGACACAGAGTAAAGTTATGGATGAGATTTTGGGAGCTGTTAGTATGTTGGCACAAGATCAATATGGAAATTATGTGGTTCAGGTTGGTTTTTCCTTTCAAGGACTCCCACTTTGGATGCATATATGCCACTACCTTTCTGATTGAGTGCTATAACTTTTATCTCATGTAAGCTCTTGGTATGGACAGTACAGTTCTCTGTTTTTCATAAAAGAATTGGTCTTGATGTTTGCTTACAATTTATGAAAAGTGGTCCAGGTATTCTTGAGAAAACAGGAAGGAAGTCTTAGCAGTGTTTAGGAATTTTAATGTGTTTTTGATACAGCTTGGCTGAATCTCCAGCTCTATTACCTTCATGTTTCTCATCCTTTATCTCTGTCAGTGCTTTAGGAACACCCATTCCTGCTTTGGAAGCTCTATCACGTGAATGAGTTTCTTGTCATTATCCCCCTTTAAGACGTGGTTCTATTTGGTAATTAGATAAATACAGTCATCAATAGAGTGTATTGCACTGCTTCTCTTATTTCTCTTATAAAAGAGTTATGTGCACCCCTGTATTTTTTTGAACTGACCAATAACATTTGAGTGCTACATATGCAGCATACTAATGACATTTATTTGATCCATATGCAAGCATACTGATAATATTTAAGAAAGAGATCGCTTCTTATAGAATTATGAATAAAATTTCATTTCTAAGATACAGATGCTGTCATTTCTTTTGTTACTGTTTTATGGCAGTTGGAATTTCTTCTCTGGATGCTGCTTATTAGCCATGCTGTGTGTTTGCAGGAATTACATTTCCCAATTATTTTTAATCACACTTGTCGTGTTGTCTTATTTTTAATCTTTATTGATTTGATTGGGTATTGGCTTCTGTTTTAACAGCATGTGCTGGAACATGGAAAATCTCATGAACGATCTGCTATCATCAAGGAGTTAGCTGGGAGGATTGTTCAGATGAGTCAGCAAAAGTTTGCCTCCAATGTTGTAGAGAAGTGTTTAACATTTAGTGGTCCTTCTGAACGTCAACTACTGGTCAATGAAATGCTAGGCACCACTGATGAAAATGAGCCTCTTCAGGTTTTGCAACTTTCTATGCACTTTTGCTTGTTAGAATAAAAGAACTTTGTAGTTTTCAACTATATATATATATATATATATATATATATATTTTTTTTTTTTTTGTGCGGGTGTGCTTGTGCACTTGTGCATATTTCAAATTTTGCATATGCCCTTATCATGATTAAGCATAATCATTTCCCAATTTCTTCTGCTAATGTTTCCGCTCATCTGTCCAGGCAATGATGAAAGATCAGTTTGCTAACTATGTTGTACAAAAAGTGCTGGAGACATGTGATGACCAACAGCGTGAGCTGATCCTTACAAGAATAAAAGTTCATTTAACTGCATTGAAGAAGTACACCTATGGAAAGCACATTGTTGCACGTGTAGAGAAACTTGTTGCTGCTGGGGGTAGGCATTGTTTCATGCTTATGATATTAACCTGATTTTGATTTGTAAATATGTCTCTGTATATTTGAAGTAAATAACACTAGTACCTTTTCACCTTCGTTGGGGACCTTGGCATGGCACATACTAGTAAACTTTTGAACTGTTGCCACTCAGGATCCCTGGGAACCTTGGTGGAGCATTAGGCTCTGAAAGAGGAAAGGTTAATGTGTTTAAAATAGCTGCTTCATGTGGTTTGAAGACATCTATCTGCCTCTGTCATTTGCAGTTTCAGCCTGTTTGATAGCTTGATTAGTTTACCTGGAATTTACTGTTGCATCTTGAAGTTAGCTGCCAATTATTTGTTCATGAATTTCACCAAAGCAACAATTGACTGAGTTATTTTGCATTACTATGGGTTTGCATGCATTTGCATTTAAGCATATGTTTTGCTTTGGAAAGTTGTCATTCAGTACCTGCGTTTAAATTCTTCAATCGACTTCCTCCAAAAAATGAGCCTATTGTTAAATGTTTCATGAACGCTCTGTTGATTGACAATATAAATGTATAACTGAGACATGTTTATGTGAAGAAAGTTTATGCTTTCATTACCATTTTCTCCTCTATAGAAACAAAACAGACCTGGTGCATGCAAGACGAAGCTGGTAATGCTTTATAGCTGTGATGCTTTATAGCTATTTTGATCTGAACTATACCTCATGTCATATTGCTATGTGGTAGGAAGACCACATAATTTCTTCAATGTCGACTAGCTCTCATTAATCTTAAATTGCTTGCAGAAAGGAGAATTGCTGCGCAGTCCCTGCACCCTGCTGCTTAGTTCTAATAGGAAAGAAAGTTGTTTGTACAGCTAACCGAAGCTAGTGTGAGCTTCCTCTCTTTCTTCCTTCCTGTTTTAGAGCTACGTATTTACCTATCTTTTCAGAGAGGTATGGGCTGTTTGAAAATAAAGCTGCTTGTACCTGAAACTGTACATTCTGTAGTTTAAGGTTTATACATAGAGTCGAGCAAGCCGAGGTTCAGATGTTGAATACAACCTGATGCCCCCTGCAGAGGAGATAAATGACATACGACTTCTTAAGGGTTTAAAAATGTGGAGGTAGTCTAAACGTGATATGTACAAATGTTGCTATGTGGAGAGCTGCTAATGTTTAGGTGAGGCCAGAGTTTCATTCCCATGTATCCGGATTTTACTTTTTTTCTCTCTTAAAGTACATTTTTCTTTCGTTATTCAAGTGTGGTTTTTGTTTGTGCGAGTCTGGCTGCTATATATCTATTATCTTGTCATGATGCTTCTGTTGTCCACTTCTTGCTCCTGCGTCTCTTGCTAGAGAAAGAACAAACCTTGTTCAGTTGTGATTTCTCATCTTTTACCCCCCTTCTGGGCTGATCAAAGCTTGCTTGTTAGGCAGGGAAAACCAAATTTTATGTTTTTTTGAAGTTCACGAGTTTTTTTAATGAGAGTAATAATAATTCTTCTCGAAATAGAACGAGCATTCTCACATGATTGCTTCATGTGCTGTTGGGATCATCCTTCATGTTATCTCCCTGCTTGCAATGCAGTTTTGAAAGGGTTGGAGAGATGTTCACTTGCCATACAATATCACTGTATCCAGTTTCAATCTGTGGAGACATGTATTATATTTGTTGGTGAGAGCTCTCGAACTTCAATTTTTCTCAAAGTTATAGAGGCCAAGGGTGAAGAACTCGAACTTCAATTTTTCTGAAAGTTATAGAGGCCAAGGGTGAAGAATCTTAGAGCGTGTTTGGCAGTGTGGTAGCGGTTGCTTTTCAAATAGTTTTTCATGCCGAAATACATGTCAATAATGTTTTTTCATTTTTTAAAAATCATTTTTGACATCAGCACATCAAAATAATCTAAAAAATACAAATTGAATTTAATTTTATCAAAAAAAAAAAAAATTTTCAAATTTGCACCAAACACATGTACAAACGCAGAGACAAACAGTTAACGAAACTAACCAGCAGTTGTTTCACCTACGTTCAACTGAAACAACTAATGTTCTAGAAGAGCAGGTTAGCTTCTGTTTTTAAAATATTGACATGAAAATTATAAAAAAAAAACCTTGCAATAATGTCAAACACACAAGGCTGCAATTTTCGTCTATTGAGTCAAATATATAAGAAAATTAGTGTGAAAGGACATAATTGTTCCTAATCACTGGGTAATGTAGAATCAGTTATCACCACCACATATGAATAAGCAATGAGACATTAAAAAATAAGATATACAGTGCGACAGCTATTATTTTATAAAGTTTGTTTTAAAATATATTAAAATAATATTCTTTATTTTTTAAAAATTATTTTTAATATTAACCTATCAAAAAAATATAAAAATTATTTTTAATATTAACCTATAAAAAAGAATCAAGCTTACACGGGACTCCTAAAATAGTTAATCTTCTGCTCAAAGCCTCTTGCCCCAGACCTTGCCACCACCTTTCTCTTCCCACCACCTTTTCCTTCTGATAAAAGTAGTGACTAGAAATCACAGATAGAGCAGACTGGAATGATAGTGCCGCCTCCACCATCATTTGTGGTGGACACCGTCTGATGGAAACTCTCGAAGTGGGGCTGTATCTGAAAGGCACGACGGCGACGACGACTTCTTCAGGGTTCGCTTAAATTCTCCAGATTTGCATGCTCCTTAAGAACTTCCTTGACCGCCAAACCAATATCTTACTGTCATTAATTTATGGTCACATTCATGCATTTAATATTACACGCATGCACGTACTATTCCTTTCATGGTTTTATTTTAATTGGATCTTTTTTTTAAAAAAATTTGATATTGATTTTTTTTTCTTCATTTTTTTTATATCTTTTTTAAACTTTGGATTGATTTGAATTTCATCCTTTAATTAAAATTTTTAACTTGTTATTTTTTAAAAAACAATTTTGGTGCTCCTTCTCTTTGTGGTTTCTTTTTTATTTCTTTTGTGAAATTATTTTTTTAGCTCTTTAATCCAAAATTATCCATCATTTTTTTTATATAAAAAATTGATCCTTATTTTTTTTGTGATTGAGTTTTATTTTTTTAATTTCATTATTTGAAATTTTATTTATTGAAAGTGGGGCTTCATGATTTTTCCGGTTTGATGCTCCTAAACAAATAGCTTGAGTATTGGGTTTTATAAGCTAATAAGGGTTCACATTGTTTTTTTTTTTTTACTTATTTTTTTTTATCTTATTACTAAACATTGATTTTTTTTTTAAAATAAGTTTCATGGTTTTTTTATTTTTTATTTTATAGGGCTATCCAATCTCATGACCTGACTTATGAGTTTAACGAGTTAACTTGGATAAACTTGCATCTTTTTATATTTTATTTTTTAATATTTACTTTGTTGAGAATTGATTTTCATATTTAGACCTTTTTTTTACTTACAATTGCCAATTTTATTTTATCATTTTGTACGTTTGTTTTTTTAATCTTTTCAATTTTATCATTATTATTTAATTAGTTAAAAATTAAATTCCAAAGTTTTTTAAATTTATTACTTCTAGTCAAATAACTTTGGGTAATGGATTAACACTAGTATATATCATGTTTTTCTTGTTTTTTTTTTTTTTTTTTGCTGTTTTCATAATCAACATTAATGTTTTCCTTTTTATAACTTGCATATATAAAATCATTTTTTTTTCTCAATTTTTTTTTTATCCAGCTGACAATAGAATCTTGTTATTTATAATTACCTGGCAGTGATTAGAGTTGGTAATGAATAAGGATATGTGACCGACAAAGTACGTAATGGAATTTCTTAACAACTGAACCACTGGACTGTTTAGGTTGTGATATTTTTTTTCCCATTTGATTAATTAGAGAATATATCACGTTATCACACGAGGTGAGGCAAAGCTGATCTAAAATATTTTTGGAATGAAAATTAAATAAAAAAAAACCAAAGAAAATCAATGAAATATTGTGGAGACAGACTCGTGTATTGTGGATTATAACAATACAATAATAGTTTCCCACCACAGCAAAATCCAATGAATTGTCCATCAAGAGCAAAATAGTTTTTTTTTTAGTTCATTTGTTATTATAAAATCAATCAAGGTTATAATGGCCTTTCCATAATTTTTACATACAGTAAAATGATTTATTTAGCTTTAAAAGAAAAAAAAAAAAAACTAAACTCGTTGTTAGAGAATAATATAAATCATATCCTAGAATCTCACCTAACAGCTTAAGTTATTAGGTTGAGATGGTTCTTTGACATGGTATCAGAGCTACGACCTGTACGGGTGAATGAAGGCAGTTTTGTTCTAAAAAAACTATCACCAGATCGTGTGTTGTAAGCATCTCTGTTACGCCCCTGAAATTGCATTTTGGAATACCCACCAGGATGGTCACGCATATTAAAGTTTCCATGAGGTTTTGTATGAGAACGATTTCTGTTTGTATAAAAGGCAACACTGGATGAAATAGTTTTGACATTTTGAATCCTGATTTCAAAATCACGTAACTTGCTAATCACGCCTTCAAGAGAAGGAAACATATCACGAGCATTAAATGCTGCAACTATGGGATCAAACTCAGATCCTAAGCCACGCAAAATACAAACAATGAGATCATCATCATCCATTGGTTTGCCTGCACCACGAAGTGACAAAGCCAGAGATTTGGCCTTGTGCAGATAGTCTTCCAAAGAATAAGAACCTTTGCTGAGAGTCTGCAACTCTCCCTTCATTTATTGTATACGATCTCGGGTGTGACTTCCATAAAGAGTCTCTAAAACCGTCCAGACATCATGACAAGATTCACTATTGATGACCTGAGACAGTGGACCATCTGACAAAGAGCTGTTAATCCATCCAAGAATCAACTGATCAGTATGCAGCCAAGTTGCTGCTGCTGGATTTGGTTGCAAGACACCATCTGATCCAGCAATGGTTGAGTCAGGACAAGTAATTTTATTGGTTACATAACCAAGAAGGCCATGACCTCTCAGAATAGGTATGACTTGAGCTTTCTATAACAGATAATTATTTGAGGCAAGTTTGATGGAGACGTCAGGTAAATGAGTTTTGGCTGGTGAAAACTCAGGGGCAGAAGACATGGGTAAAACAGAGGAGGTGGAGGAGTCCATTTCAGGCTCTGATACCATGTAGATTGATGCAAAGCAATGAAAGAAAAACCCACGCAGTGGTTATATTATTAGACATGTATATATATTGATTACAGTGAGTGATTGTTGCCTATATTACAGGTAACGACAGGATTACAAATCTTTCTATTGCTATATTATCTTGCTGTGATCAAGCATGAATATCGCATGAATATCTTGCTATATTATCCTGCTGTGATCAAGCATGAATATCTTGCTGCAATATCTCTATTGCCAGCTGCTATCTTTATCATATCTTATCATCCCCCCTCAAGCTCAAGGCGGTGGAGACCCGATGAGGAGCTTGGCACGATTTGAGGGGGTGTGTTAGAGAATAATATAAATCATATCCTAGGACCTCACCTAACAGCTTAAGTTATTAGGTTGAGATGATTCTTTGACACTCGTATCTAGAGACTTTTTGTCATTTTAATTTTTTGACACAATAAAATGATTGTAGAGCTTTCAAAAACAAAATTTATTAATAAGCCTTTTTGAAGCTTCTTCATATTTCATCATGGTTTTTTTTTTGTCCTTCTTATATTCAGGGTGGCTTAGAGACAATTTTATATTTTAATAAATACATAATATTATTAAAAAGAAACTTGATTGGCTTGTGTGGGTGTTCAATGTATTCTTTGGGCGGCACCTGAGGTGCCTTCTAGCAGCAAAAGAGTGGCTTTCAAGGAAACATTTAAATTGTCTTGGTTGCCTCTCTAATTTTGGGCAAAGTGTGTGACCAATGAATTTCTGGTTGGAATTAATAACTTTCCCCCCACTTATTTTCTCTTTCTTTTTCTTGATTTCAATGCATAACCTTCTAATTTTTAAAAACAATCCATCAATGTGTTTTTTTTTTTCTTCATATTTGATTCATGTTTTTTATATTACTATTTCTTTTATTTAGAATGATTTATGAAACTATTTTTTCCTTCAATTTCACTCCTCTAATTTTTTATATGATAGATTTGGTTTCTATTATTCTGATTACTATTTTTTATTTGAGATGATTTTTAAAATTTTATTATTTCAAGCGATTTCATACTCCATTTTTTTTCCTACTAGATTTAATCTTCATTCCTTTTATTTTTATTTTTTACCTTGATTTGTTTTTAAATTCATATATTTTTTTCAATTTTATATTTCATTGTTAAATTAGTTAAGAAATTGAGCTTCTTAATTAACAATGAATCTAGAATTTGACAGGTTGTGAGTTTGAAAGCTTAACCCATATTTATAATATTTACTTGAGTTTGTTTGATTTTTATTTTTCCCAGTTTTATGCCTTGACATTACTTAATTAGATATTGTTTTCCATTAGTTTTTTATTTTCTCTTTATAAGGTTTTGTTACTGATTTTAAAAAATGACACGGGTTATTTTGAATCTTTTTATTTTTCATTCCTTATTCAATTTATTTTTTTTAAAAATATTTTTGAATTAAATTAAATTAATTAATTGAATATAAACATTAAATGCTAACTTCATGATATTTTATTTAGTTTGCTTTCCAAATTATTACCAAAAATAATTTTTATTCACTTTATTTACTATTGATGTATTTTTTAATTATATTATTAGATTAACTTAACTTATAAACTCAATCAAATCAATAACATGAATTTCAAATCTCTTTTATTTTTTTAAAATATTAATATAACTTGAATACTTTTTTTTATACTAAAAATAATTTAACTCATCTCGCAGCATGTCTCGTGCCCCTATCTAATAATATACAAAAACATGGTGGTAGGTTTTTTAATATGATTATCATTTAACACAAAGAAAATAATTAACATGTCACCATCCATTCTAAAAGAAACAGGGAAGAATTATTGTTGTCATCATCAAATTATCGCAATAATTTATCTTCCAGGACAAATGATTCTTTCAATTGGCATTACATTAATTTTTTTTATTTTTTAAAATTTATTTTTAATAATAACATATAAAATAATCTATTTTTAAAAATACTTTAACAGGAAAACGCTAAAAAAAAGGGGGGGTTTTGATCAACCACCCAAATTATTATCTCTACTACTACTAATATTATTATTTTTAAATAAATAAATAAAATTAATAGTATTATTATCGAGCCTTTCTTAATTCTTACTCGTCCAGCGCTCCAGCTGTACCCCAACCAACAACTGTCTCATTGGTCCATCCCTAAAGAATAATAAAAAGAATAGTCGCAGGGCAAAGACGGTTCTAAATTAAAGTTACTCCTGAAATTACCAATACAACCTCAAAAGTGCACTCCCTTTGCCGACTTGGCATTCAACAACCAGCCTTTTTCACACCAGTTAAGTACTTTCACTTCCCCAATCCACCACGATCCACTGCTTACGTGTCCGTCCTTCATTGGATTACTTTACATCTGTCAAATAGATAGGGCGAGTATCTATCTCCTTCTTCGAGCTAGGAAGTGAGAAAGTGAAGATATTTAGAGGATCAAAAATATCTGGCAAAGTCATCCACGTTGGCATTGGTGCGAGGCCAATCCATCCGGAATCTCTATCAGATATTGGGTTAATTGTATTATTCCACCCCTACACGTTTTAAAGTTTGTTAATATGGTTCATATACTTTTATTTAATTCTTGATTAGTTAAGAGCGTAGCTGACAGTTCTCCGTAATTAACATTGTAATCTTACATTATCTCAATTCGAGCTCTTAATTTATTAATTTTATCTTTATCTGTTAACGAAAATTGTATTAAATTAAGAATAGAGAGATACAAGAAATAAAAATAAAAGTAAAAGGACTACATTTATAATATTATAGGGATGTAAAAAATACGATCAGCCCATTGGATATGTGCACCTTTTCTCTCTCAAGAAAACACCCTCAAAATTATTTACCTTCCCTTTTCTTTCCTGAAAACCAAAAAATCACGTCCACTGCTTCCCTTAATTATCTCCAATTTCTTCTCTGACTCCGATCCGCTTCTCTTTCCACTTCAAAACAAAAAAATTTCTCCAAAATTTAAGCTACCATGGGAGAAGAAGTGAAAATGAGTGAATACGAAATCAACAATGGTGAAGATAACATCAACGGAGACGATGAAAGAGTTGCAGTGTGGGAGATAGGATTACCTACACCTGATGATCTCACTCCCTTATCACAAACGTTGATTCCACCTGAACTTGCTTCGGCCTTCAGTATCTTCCCTGAGCCTCACCGTACTCCACTCGATGTCAGCCGCGCTTCTCAGACCACTCTCTCCAATCTCCGCGGTCAATTAAACGCCTTATCGTCTATTAACTTCAAGTCGTTCAACGAAACGACAGGTCAAACGCACGACCCTATTGTAGTCGATTTAGATGATAAAACCGGAGCGGTGGATCGGGACGGGTCTGGATCCGAAGCGAGGAAGTTGAGGAGGGTTGATTCGGAAGAGGAAGATTCAGCTTTGAGGGCCGAGAATTCGGCGGAAGACCCGTCGTCTGCGGCGGCGAGGACTCTGAAACGGCCACGGCTCGTGTGGACCCCGCAGTTGCATAAGAGGTTTGTTGACGTGGTCGGCCACTTAGGGATTAAAAACGTGGTTCCGAAAACGATTATGCAGTTGATGAATGTTGAAGGTTTGACTCGCGAGAATGTAGCCAGTCATTTGCAGAAGTACCGGCTTTATTTGAAGAGGATGCAGGGGTTGTCGAGTGAAGGACCTTCTGCTTCTGATCAGTTGTTTGCGTCCACTCCTTTGCCGCAGAGTTTTCCCGAGAGTAGTGGCGGCGGCGGCGGCGGCGGAAATGGGAATTTCGGAATCCCAATTCCGATGCCTTATCATCACCCTACCACGGCGGGTGGGATGATGCCAATGCCAGTATATGGACATATGGGGATGCAAATGGGGAATAACAACTGTCATAATAATAATAGTAGTGATAACCACCAGCATCACCAAGTTAGTATTAATGGTCATCAAAACGGGTATAATGGAAATGTTGCTCATGGTCATATGTTACAGCAGAGGGATTGGAATGGGAATCATTATGGTTCATACACGCATCATCCTCATCAAGTTGCACCTAATGACAACATGTGATGTTGGGAGGAGATATTTTTTTGGCTTGCTATAGAGAAAGAGATAAAAGAGGTTAGTGCATCCATCCTCTCCAATGTCTTCCACTATCGAGCCGGCACAAAGACTTCCTTAAGATGATAATACCAAAACATTATGCTTACAGTTCGTGCACCCACAAACCCCTTGGCTGATAATACTTGTTATAACTCGGGGAGTGACAGTCGTATATTGATGGTCCATGTGCATGTCAGCATCACTGTTAACAAAAAAAAAAAAAAAAAAAATTCAAGCCTTTTCATGACTACTTAATACTTCCATTGTCATGACCCTTAATCTGAAAGAGCTTATTTCGAAGATGAGAAGAAAAAAACTTGCTAGATGAAATATATGTTAATTTGCACCCTGTTACTGAAGTAGGCCCGTCTATAGATGCTGGGAGGTGCATTTTGCTGCATCCGTCGCCGTCCTACCTTCGTCTCAAAACTTTTAGGTCTGCCTACCGGCCTATGTATTTTGAATGATGTTTTTTATACATTTGGGTTTACAATTCATTTTCCCCTCGCTTTTGTCCTTTCGATTCTATTTTGCATAATGTTGTTATGTGATGGTTTATGTGCAGATCGATTTAGTATGGTTAGAATTTTGGTTTTCTTTTTCAATGACACAAGTCAATCAGGTACCAAAAAAGAAAAGAAAAAGCTTTTTCCAGCAAAAAATAAGGTATTTATATTTCATGATTTGATGCAGTACTTGTGCTGGAGTAGTCGTTAGTCTTTTTCTTTTGTTTTTCTTGTATTGAGAATGACTTATATAGCCTTATCTTGCCAACTAGTGCGATCTCTTTGAGCTGATTTTGATGCCCTTTGATTCAGACTAGCACTAACTTTGAACTTGCAGGTTTGTAGCCTACCTATGTTTCAATAAGGTCCCCATTACAGGTTCTAAGATTCCCATCCCTGCTAATTGCATACTTTCTGTTATTGGACCTTTAGCTGACTGGCTGAGAGCTATTGTAATTAAAATTATCTCTTTTTCTGTAGATTCTGGAGATTGAGCAACCTGATGTAACTCTTGTGAGTTGCTGAGATTTCCGCCCTTCACAGACATTAGAGGGTTCGCAGGAAGAAATGCGTGGAGGCATATCCAAGGCATACTTCTTCCAGTGGTGATTGAGGTTCTGCACGTGTCAGGAAAACTTGCAATCCTTCTTTGAATATATCTCAAACTGTGGTTATCTGATGGCAGCAGGAATCTCACATATTACTTATTGCCGCTTCCACATTGATAAGTCATAGTTTACATTCTTAACTTGTTCTTCAATTGATAAATGCTAATTTTTTTTTTTTTTTTGTATTATTGGATATGTTGAACTTTCTTGTAGGGTAACATAGCAAATCTTTAAAGGAACCCTATGCAAAGTCAGCCTGTCAGCTTACCTTTTTTATACCTCTCTGTTTTTACTTTGAATTCTTATTCATTTCTAGTTGTCTTGAAAGTTTGCTGATTATCGAACTTAGCTGCGTATACTTGTATTAACGCTGAAAAAATGAACTTTTATTGGAAGCCTTTTTAAATTTTGGTGGAAATTTTCTTCATGGAAGATTCTATTTTTATTTTGAATGTTTTGTTCGCATTTCTTGAATCCCTTTTGCTATTCTGCCATGTTTAAATTATTGTTTACTCCGATGAGGGAAATTATACATTTTGACTTTTCAGACGTGAAGTTGAGTTGTAGGTCATAAATTTTCTAGCTTGTAATAATGGCACTATCTCTGAGGGGGGAGGATTAACATAAGAGTCTTGTTGAATCATGGAAATATTTTGAATAGGCTTTGATCTAATGCTGGTTGCTGCAGGTACGAAGTTAATGTATGAAAATATTAATTATTGAACTAACAGGCATTTAAACCATGGGTTCATAAAATATGCATCAAATGCTGCTGTTCAAGGATTTATAGAACTGAACTTCCTATTTTGACAGAAGAAACCACCTGTCAGACGAGGATGGTTGTTGATATACAATGGCTTCGAAACAACAGGGCAGGATCCACCCCTCATTTTTGATCCTGGACACTTTTGAATTCCTCCCCCATGGCTCTGCTAATTTCTCAGTTGTTGAAATCTATTGAGATGTTTTTTGTACCTTTATTTAGGGAAAGGGTGGATATTCTGAATTTTTCCTGTCTCTGAAATTGCTTGCTTGCAGTTCCTCTCTCTCTCTCTCTCTCTCCCCAGTAAAAAGTTTAGTAAAGCAATAAGAAAGAATGTTAGTTAAATATAATTGATAAAAAATTAAAATTAAATAAGAATCAAAAGAAAATGGATTGAAGTTGATATAAAAATAAAATTTATATCAAATTTTAAGAGATGAGCTAGAAAAAAATTTTAAAAAGTATTCCAAATAATATATATAACAATTAAAAAATTAAGAAAAAAATTTGATATAATAAATAAATAACAAGATTTGTTTTTAATTTTTTGTAATTTATGCAAAGTGTATACCACTCAAAATAAAAAGAAAATAATTTTTAAAAAAACTAAGTAATTTTTTTTCTTTAACTGTTTTCTGTTAATTAATTCTTCTAATAATAAATAAACACAAATTTTTTTAAAAATCACTTTTCATAAAATAAACAGTATCTAAGTAATACAATCACTTTTGTGTTTGTTTAATCACATTGAGTTTTAGCATAGTAAAAAAAAAAGAAGATAACTTATCACAATTCAGGAAAATAACCCATTTAAGAAGTTGCACATTATATTTACGAGTTCTGAGCCACTTATGTTATTAGCTATTCTTTTAAGTTGTTAAATGACCGACATATGTTACAATACTGTTAAAGGTTGAGAATGATTCACTTATCTCCATGTTATTTATGTAGTTTATTTAGATTTTTTTTTTTAATGAAATTGATATTGTCATTATTAAAGCTTTGATTGATAAGTGATTTACTTGTACTCGTATGATCTATTTTGATTATGTTGTTAAATTTATTTTATTGAGATTTTGTTTTGATGGTTTTGATAATATCATTATTATAGTTTAGATAAGATTTTAAGTTTTTTTTTTTTTTTTTAATTCCTTTTCTATTTTCAAAAAAATTTGTGACAATTTAAGAGTTGATGTTATGCAATGAGTTGATGTTGTCCTTGATTAACTAACCGTATTATTATTTTTTAAATATTTTATAAATTATATTATTTTTCTGAATTTTTTAATTGTGTGACATTCTTAAAAAAAAAAAAAAAAATCTCAATCGTATCAAATACTACGAATCATTGGAGAATTCTAAGAAAGTGAAGTGGGAACAATCTGTTCTCTTTTAATCAAAGGGTTTCTCTTCTTTTGAACAACAAATTCTCTTAAAAGTTGATGGAGAATATGGTGAAAGAATCCCAACTTGTTTGTTTTTGTGGCAGGAAAACTATTTTTTTTTTAAATATTTTTTTTATTTAAAATTAATTTTTTAATATTTTTGGATCGTTTTGATATGTTATATAAAAATTAATTTTAAAAAATAAAAAAATTATTATTTTAATATATTTTTAAACAAAAAATACTTTAAAAAATAATTAATATCACTGTACCAAAACCACTTTTTAAGGAATAAAGAGAGCCATGTATGTGACCACGAATTAAAGAAACTTTAGGGCAGAGGATAAGGAATGAGGCACTTTATGCCATGAGACTTTTGTAATATAAGAGTGGGCAAATTGCTTTTCATTATATGGCGTGAAAAACAAAACTCATTTCCTTATTTTTGCCACAAATATGAAAGCAAATGAATGAGGATTTTCTTGTTTGTTTTTGTATTTTAAAAGTATTTTTTTAAAAAAATTAATTTTTTTTTATTTTTTTCTTTGCTTTTATTTAATATTTTATTTAATATTTTTAGATTATTTTAATGCGCTGATGTCAAAAATATTTTTTAAAAAATAAAAAATATTATTTTGATATATTTTTAAATAAAAAAATACTTTAAATTTAATTTATAAAAAAGGTGAATGAATTTGTTTATTTCCTACTATTCTCTGCCGCAACAGTAGCAGAAAAAGGAAGAGCTTTTGCATAAATTAAAAGAAACCTAAGAGATTTGTTGATTTCATTTCCAATCCTCTCAAATAACACTGTGTTTTGTCTTTTTTTAGATTTTAAAGGTTTTTTTTTTATAAAAAAAATTTAGTCATCATTTTTTTTAATCCTAATACACTGTGTTATATTGGATTTTTGCCTACAAATTTGTTTCAATTACCATGCCATGTGGTTCTCGGGATGTTAAAAAAAAAAAGTCCTCATATTTTAGTTCATATTCAATTTTACAAAAAAACAAAAAAACTTGGTTCTATTTATTGAAAAATAATGAACCTACATGGACCCAAATTGACATCACCCAAACAGTTTTTCCTTTTTAAATATTCTAAACGTGCCATTTTATTTTTTTGCCTTAAGATTTTGTCAAACTTTTTTTTTTTCCCTTTAGCTTGAGAACTATTTTTTTTGGCTTCAAAACTTTATTTTATTTTACATATCAGTTCATGATTTTGAGAGAGAAGAGAGAAAATTAATTGTAAAATTGAAAATAAAAGAAAATGTTCAGTTGACCACATTTGAACAATAAAAATAGTTAATCTTGGTGTCAATATGTTCTGTTCGATGAGAGGAGTTCGATAATGGTTATTGTTTTTTTCTATAGAAATGCTTGAAAAAGCAAATTGGAGTGTGTTTGGATTGTTTTGATTTGGTTGATTTTAGGATTTTGAGTGATTCTTGAGTTGATAAAGTGATTTGGAGGTATTTTGGGTGTTTTAAAGTAAAAATGACTTGAAAAATTAGGTCAAAAAATATAACAATAAACAATAAGTTTTGCTTGCCATTACAAGTGGCTTGTTGCCCATTAAAAATAGAGACCAAACAAAGTTACTTGTTCTTGAAAAAAATAAGATAAAATTCAAACATGGACTAGGCTTTTTAATTAAGACTAGACATATGAGTTTAACTTAACATCCCCAAGCATGAGCCTTTATAGAGGGCAAAACCCATACTATTATATTTAACTATTAAAGTTTTTGTCAACATATCTATATCCTTTTTGTTACATAAATCCTTCAAGCATTTTTTATCTATTAAAAAAAGCAATTAAGGTTTATTAATTTAGAAACTATTTAAATAATGAATGAAACTAACTTTTTTTAATATAATAGTATGTGTAATTAAACTAAAATAATAATGCTTTAATTTTACTTTTTTTTTTTCCATTTTGATTGTAAGTGGTGATGTTATGAAAACTTCAGATTGAATTAGACTTTCAATGACATATTTTGAACTGACTCGGTCTGATCACTAGTTGATGGGCTTGACATGGTGATTGAACTTGACCATTCCATGCTTTCCTGCAAACATAAACTGTCATGAAAATGCAAGTTCTCTATAAAATATATGGGATTATATGGTGTTTAAGTCATTAAATGAAGGAGGAGAAATAGTGTACATGAAAGAAAAGGAGAATGATGAGTATAGGAAGTGTATGTGTGATTGTAGGAACTTGTGTTGTTTTGTGTGATGTTCTTGCATGAAGTTGTGAATGATGTTCTTGCATGAAGTTGTGAATGAGATTGCGTATAAAACTTATTGAGTGAACTAGTGTAATGTCATTTTATAGACTTTTTGTATTGTAATTTTTTTATTTGGTGACCTGAAATATTTAAAGATCTTGGTCACAATAGCTTACCTTTGAAGAGTAGTGTAATAATAAAGAATATTTTTTCCCTTGCAGGTATCTATTGATGAGTGGAGAAAAATGAGCTATTAGTTGTTGTGTCTTGTTATGTCAATTGTTGAAAGGTTAGCGTTCACGAGTAATTAGTAAGGAAGGCAATGCTCTTTGAGAGGACATGCTTACAAGGAGATAATCATTGATGAGAAAAGCACATGAGATTAGGTGTTATAACGACTTTCTTGAAAGTTGTAATTGTTGACCTTTGAGTCACATATTAATATTTATATATTTTAATGATAATAATTGAATAAAAATGGACTAATGATATGCTTGGTTGAGAATAACTTTAAACGGATCTTATATGAAAATCACATCAATAAACATGAAGAATTAAATGAAGAAATCAATCAACAAATCCAAGATATAAAGAAGGTTACAATTTAGTTCTTAAGGATTCATTTTAGTGCAAATTATGTAAATCTTTATATTTTACTTGATATCATAGATTAAAATAAATTCACACACTTCACATTGCATGCACAATAAGATTGAAATGCATTTAGTCGGTTCAAGATTCATCAGGTTTAAAACTGTTAAATCTGAATTTGAAGTTAAACCGGTTAATCGCCTAGGCTATACCAAGTGAACCAGTAAACAACTTGTTCATTAGGGATGAACACCTGAGAATCTATAAGAATCGGTCAACCAATTGACTTGACCAATCTAAACTGGTTGACCATTTGAGCTGTCAAAGGAGTAATAACGATTATAAACGACTACTTTTTGCTAGAATCATATATATAGTTTGTTTAATTGAAGAATTAAAAACAAATTTTGAATATATATATATATATATATATGACTTTAAGTTCTTATATGAAAGTTTCTCAAATAGGTCATAACAAGAATATCATAGGATAAAGCTCATTAGAAAATCAAAATGCAATAAGCATAACATTTTTATACCGTGGGATGATCAATCGCTACAAGTTGGTGACTCCCTCAACCAATTAGGGTTCAAATATGATGTGCATAAACAAAATACTACCATGTTAGCATGAGTATTTTGACTAACATGCTATATGTTCATATCATAATAACATAGATAAATTCATAAATTAAGGCTTAACTCATGACATCAATTAAATAAGGAGTTATCAATTCAGAAGTATATAATGGTTTATATCAAAGATTTAATTTCAATAAGTAATCATGCTTAATCATAAACAAAATATAAATAACAATATAAGAATTACCCAGGAGCATAATCAATTCCATTTAAACAATTCAAGTATTTATACTAATTCTTTAGCATATAAAAAATTATCTACTCATCTGATTCAAAAGTAGAAATAAAACAAAAACAGACACCAAAGACAATCTTACTAATGTCTCATAGGTAGAATATCAAGATTATTTGAATATAAAAGGAGACATTCTTAAATACATCTTGAAAAAAATATATAATCTATTTAATATATCTTGTCATATTTTAAATCATGTTACTTTAAGATTAAAGTTAAAAAAGACTTTTTATGAGCTTTGAAGAGATATGAAACCTAACATTTTGTATTTTAAAGTTTTTATTTCAAAATATTTTATTTTTAACATGAAAGATAATTTGGATAATTTTGATTGATATTTTTCTTGATTTTTTTTTTTGTGGCAAGACTTATAGAGTACATATTAATAATATAACGTTTATCTTGAGAAATAGATGTATATTCTATTTAAAAAAACTCAAAACGTTAAAATTATTGAAATTTTAGATGACATTTATATGAAAGTTATTCAAAAATAGTCTTGAACTTGGAAAAGCAAAAGAAAAAGAAAAAGAGAAAAAGAAAGAAAATCTTGAGGAAACGTAAAAGTCACCGCTTAGGAAAAACACGGATCAGGACGCAAATCAGACGGAAAAGGATTGTGGGCTTGAAGATGGACAGATACAGACAGACTGACCTGAACCTGAAAATCAGCTGTGCTTTCATTTCACATTTGAACGAACGAAGGCAATGAGCTTGTGTTCTTCCGCTTCTCCCCTGCGGAAACTGAAAGTATCCAAATCCGCCAACCACCTGCTTTCCCGCGCTTTAACAAGCCACAACCACCATGAGGAACACAGTAACAGCCGCACCTTCAACAGCAACCAGAACACATCAAGCCTAGTTGATTCTGATCTCATTGCTGAATTCACGCGACATGGCTCTCTATCTAATCCTTACTTTCTCAACAAAATCGTGTCCTTTTGTGCCAAATCCAGTTCTTTCCATTTGGGCATTCAAGCCCACTCAACTATTCTCAAATTGGGTTTTATTTCAAACGTGTATATTTGTAGTGCTGTTGTTGATATGTATGCAAAATGCGGCGAAATTTCAAGTGCACGAGTATTGTTTGATCAAATGCCTCAAAGAACTGTTGTTACGTGGAATTCGTTGATTTCCGGGTATTTGGCTGTCAATTGTCCGAAAATAGCTATTGAATTGTTTATCAAGATGTTAAAAGCTGCTATAAATGTGTCAGCGTTTAGTGTTTCGAGTTGTCTGGCAGGTTGCTCGCAATTAGAGGCCAGAGAAGTCGGGACTCAGGTTCATGGGCTAATTTTGAAAACTGGATTGGGTTATAATGTTGTTGTGGGAACGAGCTTGGTTGATATGTACTCAAAGTGTGGCGATGTTAATGATTCCAGGCTGGTTTTTGATCATATGGTGAATAGGAATGTAATTACTTGGACTTCTATGGTTACTGGGTATTCACAGATTGAAAAACCTGATGAAGCAATGGCTTTGGTTAAAGAAATGGTGCGTCAGGATCTCAGGCCAAATTGTGTAACCTATAACAGCTTGCTAAGCTCATTTTCTGGTCCTGGTTGTTTAAGTTATTGCTTGCAAGTTCATTGTTGTATAATTCAATTAGGTTTAGAGTCTAATGTGTATATAGCAGCTACACTGGTCACTGTGTATTCAAAGTGTAGTAGTAGTTTAGAGGACTTCAAGAAGGTGTGCTCAGTTGTTATGACATGTGACAATATAACTTGGAATGCAGTCATTGCTGGTTACTCTAAATTAGGGCGTCATGAGGAAGCTCTCAGATGTTTCCATGAAATGAAGCAGGCTGGTATTGATATAGACTCTTACACGTTAACAAGCGTGGTAGGAGCAATTGGGAATAGTTCATTTCTTGAAGAGGGAAAGGCAATGCATGCTATCATTCACAGAACCGGCTATATTTCACACTTGAATGTTCAAAACGGGCTTGTTTCCATGTATGCGAGATGTGGAGCCATTGGTGATTCGAAGAAGGTCTTTTGGTTCATGGAGGAACATGATGTGATCTCATGGAATGCACTTCTAACAGCATTTGCTCATCATGGATATGGCAGAGAGGCTGTAGAATTGTTTGAACAAATGAGAAAAACTGAAATCAAGCCGAATAGTTCTACCTTCCTTGCTGTGTTGTGTGCTTGTAGCCATGTTGGTTTTGTGGATAAGGGAATTGAGTATTTTGACACGATGAAAAGTGATATTTTGCTAGAACCCCTTAAAGTAGAGCATTATGCCAGTCTTGTAGATACTTTTGGTCGAGCTGGGTATCTTAATGAGGCGGAAGCCTTCATTAATAGCATGCCTATAGTACCAGCGCCCTCAGTCTATAAAGCTCTTCTTAGTGCTAGTCTGGTTCATGGAAATAGAGAGATTGCTGCACGTTCTGCAAAAAAGCTTCTAGAGCTCTGGCCTAATGATCCAGCGACATATGTACTGCTATCCAGTGTATTGACTGTGGACGGTAATTGGGACGATGCAGCAGATTTACGGAAACTGATGTGTGATAGAGGGCTAAGGAAGAAGCCTGGTTATAGTTGGACTTGAGAGAACGGATGCCTGGGTTTTTTCTTGCAATATCCAGCCCAGTGTCATTGCAGCAGAATAGTAGCTGGTTTTGAACAGTCATTGTCAGGCAGTGGCTGACAGAACTTTTTACCAGGTTTGCTTTTAGCATACAGGAGTGATCAGCTATTTGGGTGAGAAAAAATGGTAAGAAATTTTCCATAAAGCTGCATTTTAAACCACTTGGTGTATCTTCTTTACTATATTATTGAGAATGCACAATGGACTTTGCAAATCTGCTATCGTAATTGGCTTAGATTATTGTACGGGGCATGAAATAATGATGGATTTACTTTTGACAGTTCTCAAATCAACTGTCTGATAGGATGAGTCAAGGTTACAGATTTCAAGTCTCTATTCTTTTGATCTTGCCATACAGAAGAGTGCGGATGGGTGATTGTGCATAAACTATGGGAATGGGAGGAAGAAATAACATGATGCACTGCCGGTGAACCAAACTAATAGCCACTAGTTTGTTGTGCTCCACGATTTGCCCTCCATCAGAATAGAAGCAGAATCATGAAATGCAGTGTGTCCCATGAATTTTCTAAAATAGCCAAGGCGGGCGCTGCACCTTTAGGCAGGGTGCGAGCCATCCCAACACCCCCCCACGCCCCTCTATTACTTTTCAAAAGTTATTTTGACCCCGTATGTCCAAGGTTTATATCAATTATCCCCTTCAAAAGTTTTCTTATTTTAGCTGTCACCTTCATCCTTGAATTTTTCTCACGTTTCCCCCTCATTTATTTTACTCCATCCCTGCCACTGAAGACAGTCATCGATTGTTCAACACTAGTGAGATCCAAATAGTCAGAGCATCATGGAGGTAAAAAAATTATATGGGAACATCCAGAGATTCTCGAGAAGGGAGAAAAGGAAAAAAATCTCATAGATGAATTACTAACTTATTCCCTAAAATGTTTAGATTGTAATGAGATTCCTTCATTTTTTTTTATCATTATCTTTCTGCTTTTCCTCGCCCTTTCACTCTCGTTTTGGTTTGGCTGTCTCCCTCAATCTTTAGCTTTTGGTACAAGGAAGTTTCATGAGGGTCATACATTTTAATGTGATGTAAACTTTTTTTTCTTCGTTTATTGGCAATTACATTTTTTCTTGGACAAAAAAAAAGATGGAAAGTCACAATGTAGTTCCACCAGACCCCGAGTGGTCTGGGATTAAAGTTGAATTGAGTTAAATAGAAACAGCTAAAGGTTTGAGAAGAATCCACATAAAAATAGAGATTTGGTTGTGATTTTTCTTTTCCCTATAGAAGCTTGTGCTTATTTGAAGTGAAGTTGATATGAGAGAAGTCTAACATGTGAAGAATTTACTTGTTCATAAATTCTGTATCTCTTCACGCTTTGGTTATTGATTTGGATTTGATGCTCACGCTCTCTAGGTTTTCTTATAACCAAAGTTTGTGTGTTCGAGACAATGTAGTTAGTTTTCCTTGTCGGAATTGAGACAAAGCAGGGAGGGTGATGGCGATAGTTAGGGTTAGGATGCTGCATTTTTTAACCATGGACCGTGGTGGCTAGTGTTTTGCTGTGGTCGATCAAGGCGACCATGCAGGAGGAAATACCTCTTTGAAGCCATAAGACTACAAAAGGGGAAACATTCATGCAGGCTTAGTCAACTTGCTATTTCAGGAGGTGACTTTTTGTGACAAGCAATTGCAATCAATTTAACTGCATTATCTTATTGCCACATGTAAAATTGGAGCCCACAAGTCTCAAAATTTTGGCTTTTACCACAGATGACATGAGGCTCTTGTTCACTGCCTGTGCAAGAACTCCGGGAAAGAGATGCTTGGGCATCTCCCGTTCTCTTAAATTTCCCTCTCTGTGATAGAAACGCAACACTGAAGGAAATGATGGCACACCCTCAATCACGTACTAGAGCAATGGCTCCAATTGCTGTCAGGCACAGACATGGTAACAGCCCTAGAACTCCAACCAGCCCAACTGTGGAAGAACTTCTACGAGGTAATTGCATAAACTCTAATATAACCATCCATGATAGAAGAAAGGGTTAATGGTTCTGTTTCTTCAAGGAGGCTTGAACTCGAGTGTAATAGGAAATGGGAATAACGAGTGGTTGAGCTATTGCTTATCGGCAGCTTAGAATATTTTAGGATTTGTTTATGTTCAGTTCATGCATCAACTCTTTCTTCAGATATTGAGAATTGATAACAAATGTGTTTTAATTTAGCTTACAACGTAATTTGTTCGTGAAAAATAAATGCTTTTAATTGATACCAAAGTCACGAAAAATTCATGTTCCTGTCACTTCTGACCTATGAGGTTTGCATGAGCAGCTGAGGAAGTATCTAGGTGGTCACCACACTCCTCACCAACTTTTTGGAAGGACCATGACCTGGAGTATGATCAATCCCCAAATCACAAGAAATCAGTTATTGCCAAAGTGAAGGAGAGGGCCAAGAAATGGCGAAGCAATCTCATAAAAAAGAAGCATAGTGATGACAGTAACGCTACTCCTCCATGGGGTGTTAGCCTGGATAATGATGAAGCTGAAGAAGATCCTGAATATCTTGGAGCGCCAAGTAGGAACACCATAAAATCTAAAGAGAGAAAAATTTCTTTGGAATATTTTCCTAAATGAATGTGTATTTAATTAACTCGTCTACATGATTTCTCAGTGTACGAATCAGAGATGGCTCCTGAGGGGTACAAGGAGGCAGCTAGACAGCATCCAAGAGCAGTTCCTGTGATACCAGAGAAGCATGTTTTGCCAAGTAGTGTGACCTGTGCTGAAGACAAGCCAGTAACTGAAACCGTGAACGGGAAACAAGAAAATGAGAACTTTGCCAAGACATTATCCGAAATTATGGCAGAGAAGCTGGCACCAGCATACGCCACAGTATCTGATGCCACCCATGCCATAACTTCCAAGATTCAAAGCCTTGCTATTTCAACCCCTGAAGCATCAGATGCAGCAGGATTAGACCCCGCGGGGGAAGGCAAAGCATCATCATCTGTAGCAGTACCAACCAAAGTAGCACCAGACCAAGTTGCATCAGATCCAGCTCGAGCCCCAACAGATGCAGCATCTGGTTGCCATTTCAGAACTGGGGAGCAAAAATGGGATAAAGGAGTTTCAGTGAAGGAGTATATAATCCACAAATTTGAGCCAGGAGAAGATGACAGAGCACTTTCTCAAGTGATATCTCAAGCAATAAGTCCAAGAAAAGCTGCTGGTGATGTGAGTATGGTGGATAAGGTGAAAGATGCTGTCAACTCTCTTCTTCGGGGCTCAGAGTCCTCCCAACCCACAGTTTACCATTCAGCTAAGAACTCATCCTCAAATATCCCCATCTCAATCGATGCTCATGAGGGTAACTTAATTTTTCCTTCATTCTCTAGTAGTGCAATTAATTAGAAATATTGGTGGAGAGTTGCTCTAATCAGAATGGATTATAGGTTGTAACATGATTTAATCATATTTACTATTGTTAAAAGGTTGTCCTGACCTGCTATCAGGGCTAAAATCTGCAGTATAATTTCTTGACAAGTACTTCAGGAACACCTCTTTTTGCTCATGGGATATCTTGTCGTTGCAGTTACTGAAGAAGAAAATCATGGAAGGATACTTCAAGCCAACTGAATGGGGAATTCGATAGATAATATATAATTTTTTTGCTATTCAGCGTACCAAATTCTATATATGACAATAAGTAGTTTGCCAATGATGGTGGCTAATTGCTTAGAATTAGCGATAAGTAATTGGAGATTGTATTTTGTGGATCCCTGCACTGAATGTAACTTTTCTTCCTATTCCTCATCGGAAACTAATTCAATCATCAGAGTGTAGTTTACAATCAGCGATGTTAAATCACCTGATGGGATTTATCTCTAATTATGGCTCACTTTTCAGCAGCAGGTGAGCTCAATATCAGTGGCACAGTGGACGGAATGGAATTCTGGAAATCACGAGGAATAGCAATTTTCTTTCACTTCTGTTTTATGAGCATCAATTAACTGATCTCTGTTGATCGTAAGGTGCATTTTGCCTTATTTTTTGACTGCGAACATTACACACAGGGAGAGAGAACACAGTAACAAAATGTTTACATTCAATGCTGTTAAATTAAGATTATCAGTTCATTAATGCTGCTAATTACTTAATATAAACTACACAGCAGATATTCAAAAAGGGACATCATGGTGGTGGGGCTACGATTCGATCATTCTGGCAGGAAGATTGATGCCATGCACTTGTTTTTCATTATACTCACAGAAAAACTAACAGTCTTAGACTCTTAGCCGATGGTGAACTGATACGATTAAGCACCAAAACCAGAGAACTGCCCTTGGAAAATACCAAAACCACGTTGCTCATGATCGCTGTCACATGTCCTTCCCAGATAGTAGTTTCAACTTCTATTACAGTAGTGTGAAAAGAGACCACCAGGACTGGGATCAGTTATCGTGTATGTTCCCGTGGTTTTGTAACGCCTAACATGTTTTTCCTCGATAAAGCTGTTCCCATTTTCCAAACATGTGTCGTGACGGTGCTTCGAACATCATTTCTTGTAAAAGAATTCACCAAACCCGACAGGTGACTGTTTGTAGTATCCTTAGTTATCAGGGATGACATCAGACTAAATATTATCTTAAGCATGTCATTGAATTTATAATTGGGACTTGAAGGGGAGGAGCAAATGTCAATATTATGTGGTCATTACTACTTTATTTATTCATTTTTTTCTATGCGGACAAGTCAAAGAATTTTAAAAAAATCCCCTTAATTCTTCAAATTTGTCATGAAAATTCAAAGCAGACAACATTGGACTTCAGATGCCTGCATTTGTAGAAACTTGACCAAAATGGGAGGAACATCAGTTTAAATTATTGGCATCAAGCTTAGAGCAACCAAAACTCTCATTTTTTCTTCAACTTGCCAAAATCCATTTCATACCATAACTCATCTTCCAAGACAACATACATGTTGTTCTACTTGTTTTAAAAACGAACCGCCTATGATCGACAAATTGCAATTTCATACTGAAACTTCTGTCCCTTAATTCGTTAGAACAAGCTCAAGCACTGAATGCCACTATATGTAGTTGAAGTTGAAGTGTTATAATTCATGTAGTTAAAATATTCTTGTTGGTCTTCCTTGAATTTTTTTTTTTTGTTGTAGAATTGTCTTTGTGTGGGACCTATAAAGCCATTTAGCAGTCGCAAGCTGTTTTCTAACTTCACTCGCACAATGTTTTATATTGTCATTACTTTTCTCTAGTCCAAGTTGATGACGTTGCATCTGCGCAAAGCATGTCGATGTTGAAGGATTCGAATGTAAATGCAGCAAAGGTTACAGCTTCATATCACAGAAGTTCTTAAAAGGCTGAAGAAGCAAGCATCACCTTCTGTCTTTAATTTTCTCAATGGAAGCCTTACTTAGATCACTCCATTTTCTTCTAGCTCTTTTCATATCCTTAAAACACTTGGCTTTGGCTCAAGAGGTAAACCAATTCATCTACCATGGCTTCACGGGAGCCAACCTGAGCCTCAACGGGATTGCAGGTATTCACCCCAATGGCTTGTTGGAACTGACAAACACTTCAAAGCAGCAAATTGGTCATGCTTTCTTCCCATTTCCCTTCCATTTCAAATCATCTTTCCCCAACAATTCTAGGTCCCTTTCATTTTCTACGAACTTTGTGTTTGCCATGGTTCCCGAGACGCCTACGCGTGGTGGACATGGCATTGCGTTGGCTATTTCTCCATCTACAGAGTTCAAGGGTGCCACTGCCACTCAATATCTTGGTCTCTTTAATTCTACCACAGTCGGTTTATCTTCAAATCACCTGCTTGCCATTGAGCTTGATGCTGTGAGAAGCCCTGAATTTCGAGATATCGGTGACAATCATGTTGGGATAGATGTCAACAATTTGACATCCATTCAATCTGCTCCAGCATCATACTTTTCAAAACCTGAACGGGAAAATGAAAGCTTGCAGCTCATAAGTGGGGACCCAATGCAAGTGTGGATAGACTATGATGAAATGGAGAACCTACTCAACGTAACACTAGCTCCAGTAAGTATCATGAAACCTCAAAAGCCTCTCTTGTCAACACCTATTAATCTCTCTCTAGTTGTTTTGGAGTCCATGTACGTTGGTTTCTCTTCATCCACTGGTTCTGTATCCAGTCATCACTATATTCTTGGATGGAGCTTCAACAAAAGTGGGCAAGCACAGAGCCTAGACACTTCAAAGCTCCCTTCACTTCCTCCTGAAAGAAATTCAACTAACAAACCATATTTACGAATTATGATCCCATTGATAACGGTATCTGTTTTACTCATAGCAAGTTTTGCAACTATGTACATTATGAGGAAGAGATATGAAGAAGTACACGAAGATTGGGAGCAGCAATACGGTCCTCAAAGGTTTCGCTACAAGGATCTCTACAAAGCAACTAAAGGTTTCAAAGACAAAGGACTCCTTGGATATGGAGGTTTTGGAAGGGTTTACAGAGGAGAGTTACGTTCTTCCAAGGTGGAAATTGCAGTCAAGAAAATCACTCATGATTCGAACCAGGGAATGAAGGAATTTGTAGCTGAAATTGCTACCATGGGGAGGCTAAGGCATAGGAACTTGGTACAGCTCTTAGGCTACTGTCGTCGGAAAGGAGAGCTTCTCTTGGTCTATGATTATATGCCTAACGGAAGCCTCGACAAGTTCCTATTTTGTAAAGTAAAACCCAACCTGAATTGGCCACAGCGATATCTAATCATCAGGGGAGTAGCGTCTGCCCTTCTTTACCTCCATGAAGAGTGGGAACAGGTAGTTCTGCATAGAGATGTGAAAGCTAGCAATGTTCTATTAGATGCCGATCTTAATGGACGGCTAGGAGATTTTGGGCTTGCTAAGTTTCATGACCATGGATCAACTCTCCAAACAACCAATGTGGTTGGAACAGTTGGATATCTTGCACCAGAGATAACTAGAACAGGAAAGTCAACTACCTGCAGTGATGTTTTTTCTTTTGGGACATTTATGCTTGAAGTAGCATGTGGAAGGAAGCCTGTAGAGTCAGAAAGACCACCTGAGGAGGTTGTTCTTGTTGACTGGGTACTTGAATGCTGGAAGAGAGGTGCTGTTCTTGGGACAGTTGATCCTAGATTTGAAGGCAACCACGTGGAGGAAGAAATGGAGTTGGTCTTGAAGCTAGGCCTGCTCTGTACACATCGCACTCCGGCAGCTAGACCTAGCATGAGGCAAGCGGTGCAATATCTGGATGGAAATGCTACTTTACCTGATTTACCACTGCACGGTGCAGGAATCGGTTTAGTTCCAGTTAGCAATGAAGCATCTACAGAACATGTTTTAACAATCCCTATATCATCAGATGAAATTTCTTCCTATTCCTTGTCCGACTCTGAATCAATCCTCAGTGGTCGTTGAACTAGCAATGCTTCATGGAGGACTGATTAAGTAAATATGTACATTAAGACTTGTTCGATGTGAAATATAGAGGAAGGGGCCACATAATTTTGAAGATTGTAGCATCTGTGCACTTTTTTTCCAACCACTTGTATCTTATGAGCTGTTATTAACTTGTACTGTTTTTCTTTACTCTGTTTAAATTTATTATTTGCATCAGTAAGACTTTAGTATAACATGTTTCGATTGTAATGGACAGGAAAAGATGCAATGCATTAGCTAGATAGTCGAGCTACGAGCTCGTGAGTTTACACCTAGAAAAATATCAGAAAGTTCTTGAAATTGAAGTGACAGCACGTGCTACTTCAACTCATACTAAATGCATCTCCTCCATGAGAAGAGCACAAAAAGAGCTTGATGATTAAGTTTAGCTCAACTCTAGTCTCTTTATTAACGAAAGTTGTGGTTGGATCAAACACTAATGGAGGCTGGTCTATACCTAAGATATACATACCATAAGACCATAGGTAAGGAGGGCTTGTTGGAGTTATTCAATTGTGTCAAGATTGTAAATTGTAAAGTTCATTTATTAGCACATCTACCCCCACAAGCTCTTCTAGATTTTCAACTACTTATTAACCATTAACCAGGTATAAGCTCTCACTCAAGGTGTTCTGGCATCTTAAGGGAAACATCATACTGCACCTTCTCAGCAAGCCCAATCAAAAGAGGCACCTTCCCATGAGGTACCTCTTCGAGTCCCAGCCTCACAACAACATGATTTTCCTCCTATTAGAAGAAAACGAGGCGTAATAGAGCGATACAGAGACCTTCCCACCTATACAAGTTGCTAGCTCCTTGAGGGGACACTCACATCAAGACGACGCCTTCCCAAAAAGTCATCACTTCATATACGACCCCTCGAGCCATCATGGGAAAGAAGTCAGTCATCAATCTCATCAGTCCCCGCTGGAGTCTTCCAACTCCCCTAAGCCACATAGATGAAAGGTAGAGAGAAACATGACTGAGAGGTTCTTTTAGGAGGAGATCTACAGCCTCGAGAAGATGAAATGGTCTTCCTTATCCAAACATGTATTGTGCATGCCCGTCTCTAAGGAGTACATATTCATAAAGTTGGCCTTTGCAATATCTATGCGCATTAAATATGCAAAAACTTAAAGGGTTGCTGATGGATTGATGTATCTTTTACTGAAAACCCTTTTTTCCCCCCTCATAAAGCCCATGTCTAAAAAAGACCAAAAAAATAAAGATCCATTAAAGCTCATAAACCAAGACTCATAATATAAAGGTTTGGTAAATTTCCAAGTTGAATTCTCTAAACTCAGTTATACATTAGAACTAAGCTTTATGAGTTTAGCAAGATGTCAGACTTAACTTTTATAGATATAATTACACGTTAGACTTAAATATCTATGAGTTTGGAGAGATCCTAGACTCAACCCTCTTAGTCTTGGCTATGCTTTAGACTCAAGAATTTATAGGTCTAACAAGAAGCCAAACCCAACCTTCTTGAGTTTGGAAACATACTAGGACCAAACATAAACGGGTAAGGCAAGATGCTAGATTCAATCCCTTTAGGCTTAGCTATGCGCCATGTCCAAACATTTATGAGGATGACGAGATCTTAGACCTAACTTTTTTGGGCTCGGCCGTGCATCAAGCCCAAATGCTTATAGGTCTAGCAATATAAAAGACTCAATCCCCTTAAACTCGATTACACGTTAGACCCAAGATATCATATTATTGTCCTTTTAAACCAATGATTCCTTTAGATATAAGCACACAAGATATGAGAATTTAGGGTCATTATTTTTCTACATACTAGTTGTGCAACAAATCTTCTAAAGGGTATCTATACGTCAATCAATATTATTATTGATTATAAAAAATGACCACATGAACATTAATATATTGTGTAGATTGATGTAGGACCGTCAATCTAAGACTCCAATTCCATCGGCTCACAAGCATCAGGCTTGAACTTACTTTTATTTTGGTTTAGATAAATTGGTGAAATGCCACAATCATGCTCTTTGTTACTACGATTCCTTCAACACTTCAAATCTGTGAAAATAAATCTGGACACTTGCGCACCGCATGTGTGAGCAACGTAGATTCAATCTGTAATATTTAGAAAAATGATAATTATTTTGGAAGTCCAACTGGTAGTAGAATTTGTTTCTTGCTATAGAAGATTTTATAATTTTATTTTCTTTGATCTTGTTTGAAAAGCAGTTTTTCCTATTTTTTTTTTGCTGAGAAAAATGCTTTGGAGAGGGCTCACTTGCTTATAAATGACATGGACAAAAAACAAAACATAGAAAGACAACTAGTAAAGGAAGGCAAAGATGTTCTCCAAAAGTTATCATCACAATAACCTTAATTCCTATTTTATTTTTTACTATTATTTTTTAATTTGATTTGTTTTTTTTAACAAGTTTACAACCCCTTAAATAAATATATCAGGGAAAAGTTAAAATACTAAATCAACAACCTAAAGCAATATATTAAACTAATAATTTAAAAGGAAAAAAAATAATGAAAATTGACTCAAACAACACATTCCAAGCCTAATTTAAGAATTTTATAAATCTTGACAGGTTATGACTAGGTTAACTTTTATAAAAATTTTTATAAAATTATTTAGTAAAATTTAAATCCTACCCAACCTATCACATCTAAAATTTCAATATTTTTTTATTGAACTATTTGTTTAAGGTGAAAAAGCCTCAAATGGAGCTTAGCTACGTGGCACTGGTGTTTAAATGAATCTACTAGGTTTTATGCACGATAAATCCATAACAGATTGTTAAAAACTATCAGATTTTTCGGACCAGCTTATATAAATAAGTCAAAAAATGGGAAAAAACGTGATAATATTTTTAGTCTTTAGACTAAGCATTCGAACCTCGAAGTGCAAAGTTTGTTTTCTTTTACCTTTTTGATAATATTCGATGATCTTTTATTATTAATTAATTCGTACTAATGACTCCTTACTGACTTTTCCATGCAGTTATAGCCAAATAAATACTAAGTTAATCCTTTCCGCAATCAATAAGATAGAATTAAGGAGTTATCCTATCAATCAAGTTATAACACGTTTTTTCACACCAACTTTTTGGAATCATTTTTCCAGTTGAAGCCTTCAATTTGATAAAGAAGACTTTGACGTTGCTCTATTGTTTTCTTTTACCTTTATATAACTGAAGAAGCAAAAACAATCTTCTGCACGTTCTTATGATGATTGCTTCGTTCAAATCATTGCACTTTCTACTTGGCCTGTTTATTTCCTTGAAGCTCTCGGCCTTTGCTCAAGAGGAAAATCACTTCATCTATCATGGCTTCACTGGAGCCAACCTGCTCCTCGGCGAGAATGCAAAAATCCATCCAAATGGTCTCTTAGAGCTGACAAACACTTCAAAACAGCAAATTGGCCTTGCTTTCTTCCCATTCCCTTTTCAATTCAACACATCTTTATTCAACAATTCTCGGTCTCTCTCATTCTCTACCCAGTTTGCGTTTGCCATGGTCCCTGAACTGCCTACACTTGGTGGCCAAGGCATGGCCTTCACCATCTCTCCATCTGTGGACTTCACAGGGGCTATGGCAGCTCAGTACTTTGGAATCCTCAATTCTACAAGCAATGGCCTGCCTTCAAACCATCTATTGGCAGTTGAGCTGGATGCATTTCAAAGCCTGGATCTTAAAGACATCAATGACAACCACGTTGGAATTGATGTAAACAGCTTGATATCCATTGAATCTGCTCCGGTGACCTACTTTTCAGATGAGGAAAAGGAGAATAAGAGCTTGACTCTCATAAGTGGTCATGTGATGCACGTGTGGATAGATTATGATGAAGCAGAGAAGCTACTCAATGTTACAGTTGCTCCTGTCACAAGAACAAAACCAACCTTGCCTCTCTTGTCAACACCTCTCGATCTTTCTTCTGTTATGTCGGATTCTATGTACGTTGGTTTTTCTTCATCTACTGGAGCAGTGGCTAGCAGCCACTATATTCTGGGGTGGAGCTTCAACAGAGGCGGACAAGCTCAAAGTCTTGACGTGTCAAAGTTGCCTACACTTCCTACTCAAAGAAAATCAAGAACGAAACCACATTTAAGAATTGTGGTCCCAGCAATAACAGCAATCATTTTGCTGGTAGCAATCTCTGTTGATGTTTGTATAATAAGGCGGAAGAAATATGAAGAACTGCGCGAAGATTGGGAACAGGAATATGGTCCTCAAAGATTCTCCTACAAGGATTTATACAAAGCAACCAAGGGTTTCACAGACAGTGAGTTGCTGGGCTGTGGGGGTTTTGGAAAGGTTTACAGAGGAGTATTGTCTTCTTCCAGTATGCAAGTGGCGATCAAGAAAGTATCCCATGATTCCAGGCAAGGTACTAAGGAATTCGTTGCTGAGATTGTTAGCATGGGGAGGCTGAGGCACCGGAACTTGGTCCAGCTCTTCGGCTATTGCCGGAGAAAGGGAGAGCTCCTCTTGGTCTATGACTATATGCCCAATGGAAGCCTTGATAAACTCCTATTTCGCAATGACACACCCAGCCTTAACTGGGCTCGGCGATATCAAGTCATCAGGGGAGTAGCGTCTGCCCTTCTTTACCTCCATGAAGAGTGGGAACAGGTTGTTCTGCATAGAGATGTGAAAGCTAGCAATGTTCTATTAGATGCCGATCTTAACGGACGGCTAGGAGATTTTGGGCTTGCTAAGTTTCATGACCATGGATCAACTCCTCAAACAACCAAAGTGGTTGGAACAGTTGGATATCTTGCACCGGAGATTACTAGAACAGGAAAGTCAACTACCTGCAGCGATGTTTTTTCGTTTGGGACATTTATGCTCGAAGTAACATGTGGAAGGAAGCCTGTAGAGTCAGAGAGACCACCTGAGGAGGTTGTTCTTGTTGACTGGGTACTTGAATGCTGGAATAGAGGTGCCATTCTTGGGACAGTTGATCCTAGACTTGAAGGCAACCACGTGGAGGAAGAAATGGAGTTGGTCTTGAAGCTAGGCCTGCTCTGTACACATCGCACTCCGGCAGCTAGACCTAGCATGAGGCAAGCGGTGCAATATCTGGATGGAAATGCTACTTTACCTGATTTACCACTGCACGGTGCAGGAATCGGTTTAGTTCCAGTTAGCAATGAAGCATCTACAGAACATGTTTTAACAATCCCTATATCATCAGATGAAATTTCTTCCTATTCCTTGTCCGACTCTGAATCAATCCTCAGTGGTCGTTGAACTAGCAATGCTTCATGGAGGACTGATTAAGTAAATATGTACATTAAGACTTGTTCGATGTGAAATATAGAGGAAGGGGCCACATAATTTTGAAGATTGTAGCATCTGTGCACTTTTTTTCCAACCACTTGTATCTTATGAGCTGTTATTAACTTGTACTGTTTTTCTTTACTCTGTTTAAATTTATTATTTGCATCAGTAAGACTCTAGTATAACATGTTTCGATTGTAATGGACAGGAAAAGATGCAATGCATTAGCTAGATAGTCGAGCTACGAGCTCGTGAGTTTACACCTAGAAAAATATCAGAAAGTTCATGAAATTGAAGTGACAGCACGTGCTACTTCAACTCATACTAAATGCATCTCCTCCATGAGAAGAACACAAAAAGAGCTTGATGATTAAGCTTAGGTCAACTCTGGTCTCTTTATTAACGAAAGTTGTGGTTGGATCAAACACTAATGGAGGCTGGTCTATACCTAAGATATACATACCATAAGACCATAGGTAAGGAGGGCTTGTTGGAGTTATTCAATTGTGTCAAGATTGTAAATTGTAAAGTTCATTTATTAGCACATCTACCCCCACAAGCTCTTCTAGATTTTCAACTACTCATTAACCATTAAATAGGTATAAGCTCTCACTCAAGGTGTTCTGGCATCTTAAGGGAAACATCATACTGCACCTTCTCAGCAAGCCCAATCAAAAGAGGCACCTTCCCATGAGGTACCTCTTTGAGTCCCAGCCTCACAACAACATGATTTTCCTCCTATTAGAAGAAAATTGTCTTATCAACAAGAGGCGTAATAGAGCGATACAGAGACCTTCCCACCTATACAACTTGCTAGCTCCTTGAGGAGACACTCACATCGAGACGACGCCTTCCCAAAAAGTCATCACTTCATAGACGACCCCTCGAGCCATCATGGGAAAGAAGTCAGTCATCAATCTCATCAGTCCCCGCTGGAGTCTTCCAACTCCCCTAAGCCACGTAGATGAAAGGTAGAGAGAAACATGACTGAGAGGTTCTTTTAGGAGGAGATCTACAGCCTCGAGAAGATGAAATGGTCTTCCTTATCCAAACATGTATTGTGCATGCCCGTCTCTAAGGAGTACATATTCATAAAGTTGGCCTTTGCAATATCTATGCGCATTAAATATGCAAAAACTTAAAGGGTTGCTGATGGATTGATGTATCTTTTACTGAAAACCCTTTTTTTTCCCCTCATAAGGCCCATATCTAAAAAAGACCAAAAGAAAAAAGATTCATTATAGAAGCTCAGAGACCAACACTCATAATATAAAGGTTTGGTAAATTTCCAAGTTGAATCGCTATTAGACTCAGTTATACACTAGATCTAGATCCAGGCTCTATGAATTTAGCATGATATCTGACTTAACTTTTATAGATATAATTACGCGCTAGACTTAAATATCTATAAGTTTGGAGAGATTCTAGACTCAATTCCCTTAGGCTTGGCTATGCGTCAGGCCCAAGAATTTATAGGTTTAACAAGAAGCCAAGCCCAACCTTCTTGAGCTTGAAAACATACTAAGACCAAACACAAACGGGTAAGGCAAGATGCTAGACTCCATCCCTTTAGGCTTAGTTATGCGCCATGTCCAAACATCTATGGGGATGGCGAGATCTTAGATCTAACTCCTTTGGGCTCGGCCGTGCATCAAGCCCAAACGTTTATAGGTCTAGCAATATGAAAGACTCAATCCTCTTAGACTCGATTACGCGTTAGGCCCAAAATACCATATCATTGCCCTTTTAAACCAATTATTCTTTTAGATATAAGCACACAAGATATGAGAATCTAGGGTCATTATTTCCCTACATGCTAGTTGTGCAACAAATCTTCTAAAGGCTATCTATACATCAATCAATATTAATATTGATTATAAAAAATGACCACATCAACATTAATATATTGTTTAGATTGATGCAGGACCATCTTTTATATGCATGTGATACTCTCATTAACAATTAATGTCATGTAACGAGACACTTACAATCAATATTAATATTGATTATAAAGGTTTTTTTCCCACTTAGATGTGAAAAAGAAAACTTCAAGGTTTTAAATATTCTATGAACGATCCAGAAAAGATGTTCATCATTATAACTCTTTTACAATTTATTCTTAGCATTTATCGTACATAAATTAAAGATAAACTTTTTGTTTTTAGAATTTAATGCTCATATCTTGCAACTCAGTGGAAAGTCCTTAAAATCCTAAAAAACAAATTGATTTGAAAGAAATCCAATCCTCGTCACCAATTTCTAAAATCCTCAGTTATGAAAAATAGAAAATGAACATGTAATCATCCATCATATAAACATGGCAATTTTTATTTTCTTAGCATTGGATTTTGAAGCACCATCAATCCGAATCTAAGCAAACACAAAATTAGAGTTACATATTGAACATCAGAAAGCCGACTTTTCTTAAAATCTGACCAGCCTTAAATATTAGAGCTTTTGATAAATTTAGCATCATAGACAAAATACATAATAAAATTGTCATTTTTAGTTAGCTATCAATATTCAACAAGGCCCAATGCTTTTTCTAAGATGGTATCCTTCTTCCGTATACAGTCAAAGGTGGTCTGGTATGAATACATGTTGAAATGAAATTTTCTTGTTATGTTTACGCATTTACAATCTAAGACTCCATTTCCATCGGTTCACAAGCATCAGGCTTGAACTTACTTTTATTTTGGTTTAGATAAATTGGTGAAATGCCACAATCATGCTCTTTGTTACTACGATTCCTTCAACACTTCAAATCTGTGAAAATAAATCTGGACACTTGCGCACCGCATGTGTGAGCAACGTAGATTCAATTTGTAATATTTAGTAAAATGATAATGATTTTGGAAGTCCAACTGGTAGTAGAATTTGTTTCTTGCTATAGAAGATTTTAGAATTTTATTTTCTTTGATCTTGTATCAACTTTGAAAAGCAGTTTTTTTTTTTTTTTTTTTGCTGAGAAAAAAGCTTTGGAGAGGGCTCACTTGCTTATAAATGACATAGACGAAAAACAAAACATAAAAAGACAACAAGCAAAGAAAGGCAAAGATGTTCTCGAAAAGTTATCATCACAATAACCTTAATTCCTATTTTATTTTTTAATATTGTTTTTTAATTTAATTTTTTTAAACAAGTTTACAACTCCTTAAATATATTATAAAAAATTAAAATTTTAAATCAATAACATAAAATAATATATATAAATAAGTCATAACAATGGTAAAAAAACATGATAATATTTTTAGTTTTTAGACTAGGATATATTTGTTTAATTTTAGTGGTTGAGATTATGGTCGGATACAACAATCCATTTATGCCACCCAAACCTCAACCAGCCCTTCGAAGTGCAAAGTTTGTTTTTTCTTTTACCTTTTTGATAATAATTTATTATTAATTGTTACTAATGACTCCTTACTGACTTTTCCAAGCAGTAATAGCCAAATAAATACTAAGTCAATCCTTTCCGCAATCAATAAGATAGAATTAAGGAGATATCCTATCAATCAAGTTATAACACGTTTTTAACACCAACTTTTTGGAGTCATTTTTCCACTTGAAGCCTTCAATTTGATCAAGAAGACTTTGACGTTGCTCTATTGTTTTCTTTCACCTTTATATAAGGGAAGAGAAGCAAAAACAATCTTCTGCACGTTCTTATGATGATTGCTTCGTTCAAATCATTGCACTTTCTACTCGGCCTGTTTGTTTCCTTGAAGCTCTTGGCCTTAGCTCAAGAGGAAAACCACTTCATCTATCATGGCTTCACTGGAGCCAACCTGCTCCTCGGCGAGAATGCAAAAATCCATCCAAATGGTCTCTTAGAGCTGACAAACACTTCAAAACAGCAGATTGGCCGTGCTTTCTTCCCATTCCCTTTTCAATTCAACACATCTTTATTCAACAATTCTCGGTCTCTCTCATTCTCTACCCAGTTTGCGTTTGCCATGGTCCCGGAGCTGCCTACACTTGGTGGCCATGGCATGGCCTTCACGATCTCTCCTTCTGTGAACTTCACAGGGGATTTGGCAACTCAGTACCTTGGAATCCTCAATTCTACAAGCAATGGCCTGTCTTCAAACCATCTATTGGCAGTTGAGCTGGATGTAGTTTCAAGCCCGGATCTTAAAGACATCAATAACAACCACGTTGGAATTGATGTAAACAGCTTGATATCCATTGAATCTGCTCCGGTGACCTACTTTTCAGATGAGGAAAAGAAGAATAAGAGCTTGACTCTCATAAGTGGTCATGTGATGCACGTGTGGATAGATTATGATGAAGCAGAGAAGCTACTCAATGTTACAGTTGCTCCTGTCACAAGAACAAAACCAACCTTGCCTCTCTTGTCAACACCTCTCGATCTTTCTTCTGTCATGTTGGATTCTATGTACGTTGGTTTTTCTTCATCTACTGGAGCAGTGGCTAGCAGCCACTATATTCTGGGGTGGAGCTTCAACAGAGGCGGACAAGCTCAAAGTCTAGACGTGTCAAAGTTGCCTACACTTCCTACTCGAAGAAAATCAACAAAGAAACCACATTTAAGAATTATGGTCCCAGCAATAACAGCAATCATTTTGCTGGTAGCAATCTCTGGTGATGTTTGTATAATAAGGCGGAAGAAATATGAAGAACTGCGCGAAGATTGGGAACAGGAATATGGTCCTCAAAGATTCTCCTACAAGGATTTATACAAAGCAACCAAGGGTTTCACAGACCGTGAGTTGCTGGGATGTGGGGGTTTTGGAAAGGTTTACAGAGGAGTATTGCCTTCTTCCAGTATGCAAGTCGCGGTCAAGAAAGTATCCCATGATTCCAGGCAAGGTACTAAGGAATTCGTTGCTGAGATTGTTAGCATGGGGAGGCTGAGGCACCGGAACTTGGTCCAGCTCTTCGGCTATTGCCGGAGAAAGGGAGAGCTCCTCTTGGTCTATGACTATATGCCCAATGGAAGCCTTGATAAACTCCTATTTCGCAATGACACACCCAGCCTTAACTGGGCTCGGCGATATCAAGTCATCAGGGGAGTTGCGTCTGCCCTTCTTTACCTCCATGAAGAGTGGGAACAGGTTGTTCTGCATAGAGATGTGAAAGCTAGCAATGTTCTGTTAGATGCCGATCTTAACGGACGGCTAGGAGATTTCGGGCTGGCTAAGTTTCATGACCATGGATCAACTCCTCAAACAACTAAAGTGGTTGGAACAGTTGGATATCTTGCACCGGAGATTACTAGAACAGGAAAGTCAACTACCTGCAGCGATGTTTTTTCGTTTGGGACATTTATGCTCGAAGTAACATGTGGAAGGAAGCCTGTAGAGTCAGAGAGACCACCTGAGGAGGTTGTTCTTGTTGACTGGGTACTTGAATGCTGGAATAGAGGTGCCATTCTTGGGACAGTTGATCCTAGACTTGAAGGCAACCACGTGGAGGAAGAAATGGAGTTGGTCTTGAAGCTAGGCCTGCTCTGTACACATCGCACTCCGGCAGCTAGACCTAGCATGAGGCAAGCGGTGCAATATCTGGATGGAAATGCTACTTTACCTGATTTACCACTGCACGGTGCAGGAATCGGTTTAGTTCCAGTTAGCAATGAAGCATCTACAGAACATGTTTTAACAATCCCTTTATCATCAGATGAAATTTCTTCCTATTCCTTGTCCGACTCTGAATCAATCTTCAGTGGTCGTTGAAACAAGCAATGCTTCATGGAGGATTGATTACGTAAATATATACATCAAAACTTGTTCAATGTGAAATATAGATGATCTTGTAGATCTTGACTGGTTATGAGTAGCCGACCCTTTATAAAACTAATTATGTAAAATCATCTAGTAAAATTTAAGTCTGGCCCAACTTTCGCATCTAAATTTACAGATTTTTCTTATCAAACTACTTGTTTGAGGTGAAAAAGGCTCAGTTGGAGCTTAGCAATGGGGGCACTGGTGTATGAATGAATCTACATGGTAAATCCATAATACATTTTCGGACCAGCCTATATAAATAAGTCATAACAACGGGAAAAAACGTGATAATATTTCAGTCTTTAATTAGACTAAGGATATGAACCTCTGGAGCAACGATCAAGGAAACCTCGAAGTGCAAAGTTTTTTTTTTTTTAATCTTTTTGATAATAGTCGATATCATTTATAATTATTAATTCGTACTCATGACTCCTTACTGACTTTTCCATGCATCAAAAGCCAAGTAAACTTTTCCAGGCATCAATAGCCAACTCTTTGGAATCATTTTTCCACTTGAAGCCTTCAATTTGATCAAGAAGACTTTGACGTTGCTCTATTGTTTTCTTTTACCAATGTGAAACTGAAGAAGCAAAAACAATATTATGATCGTAATAACTCAACTTTGAATTCTCCAAAATTTTACTGAATGTTATTTTATTTTTATTTTTATTCATAAAAATCTAAAAAAGTTTAAAATTCAAAAATATATTTTCTCAATTCAACCATCTTTTCCAAAAGAAGAAGAAGAAGAGTTTATTGGATCAATATGGGTCAAATCGTGTCGATCAAGGTAAAAAGATGAGTATCATTCCGTTTGGGGTTAAAAATTATTATTTTCAGTTAAAACCAAGTCCACCGGATCAATACAAGTCAAATCATGTCGCCCGAGATAAAAATTAAATTTCTTGTTGTTTTGGGGCAAAACCATTATTTTTAGTCAAAACCAAGCCCAACAAGTTAAAGCAGGTCAAACTATTCCGACCGAGATAAAAAATAAATTTTGAATCATTTTGAGTCAAAACTGTTATTTTTGGTTAAAATCCGATCCGCCATGTTGATACTAATCAAAAAAATATTATAACTTTTTATTTAAAAAAAAAAAACAATTAAAAATAACCTTTTTCTTTTTCTTGAAAGAATATTTTAAAAATGATGTTTTACTTTCAATTTATCATAATCAAAGCTGAATTTCTAATTACTTTAAACTTAGTAAATTACGAACTCCAATCAAATCTTCATTTTACCTAAATAATTTTTTTTATTACAAAAAAAAAAACTGGAGCCGCGCCGTGTATAACAATTCTCCGGTCTCTCTCATTCTCTACCCAGTTTGCGTTTGCCATGGTCCCTGAACTGCCAACACTTGGTGGCCAAGGCATGGCCTTCACCATCTCTCCATCTGTGGACTTCACAGGGGCTATGGCAGCTCAGTACTTTGGAATCCTCAATTCTACAAGCAATGGCCTGCCTTCAAACCATCTATTGGCAGTTGAGCTGGATGCATTTCAAAGCCTGGATCTTAAAGACATCAATGACAACCACGTTGGAATTGATGTAAACAGCTTGATATCCATTGAATCTGCTCCGGTGACCTACTTTTCAGATGAGGAAAAGGAGAATAAGAGCTTGACTCTCATAAGTGGTCATGTGATGCACGTGTGGATAGATTATGATGAAGCAGAGAAGCTACTCAATGTTACCGTTGCTCCTGTCACAAGAACAAAACCAACCTTGCCTTTCTTGTCTGTTGGTGGGAGAAACCACTGGTGGTGGCTTTGAAACACTCAGAGGGGATAAAACACAAAGTTTTATTTCAAAAACACAAGCTTACAATTAATTAACACAAAAGCTTAATAACAATACACGCCATCTCTCTCTCTTTCTAGTGTTTTTCTCTATTCTCTCCACACAATATAACATAAGCTGAGTACTCTATTTATACACGAATTCAAAATAAGAAAATTCAAACTTTCAAGTGTGAAGGCGGCTGGCGGCTGCAGGTGTGGAGGCGGCTGGTGGCTGGCTGGCTGGTGGTTGCCTTCCTTGACCTTCTAGATTGAGTTTAGGTTCAACAAATGTCCCCTTTAAACTCAATCGAGGGATGTCATGCCAAACATGAACTTTAATTGGATAAATACTTCTCTCTTCAAAGGCTTTGTGAAGATGTCTGCAACTTGATCAATTGTGTTGCAAGATATCAGTTGGACTTCTTCATTCTTCACATGTTCCCGGATAAAGTGATGACGTGTATCAATATGTTTGCTCCTTTCATGATACACTGGATTCTTTGCCAATGCGATTGCTGATCGATTGTCAATATAAATCTTCGTAGGATTTTCTTAAGGAAATCCCAAAAACTTTAGCATATTCCTTAACCATATTGAGTGACATATGGCTGAGTTGGCAGCAACATATTCAGCTTCACAGCTTGATAACGTTACAATCGATTGCTTCTTGGATGACCATGTGAAAGATGTGTCTCCCATGAAAAAAACAAACCCTGTTGTGCTTTTCCTTTCATCCAAATCTCTACCCCAATCACTATCCGAGTAACCTACAAGATTAAAGTCTTTACTTGAGGTATAAAACATACCTTCATTCATTGTGCCTTTGATGTAGCGAAGAATTCTCTTGGCTGCATTCAAGTGAGACTGGTCTGGCGTCTCCATGTATCTGCTGATGAATCCGACTCCGTAGAGTATATCCGGTCTGGTACATGTCAAGTACCTCAAGCTTCCTGCTAAGCTTTTGAAGTAAGTTGGATCAACATTTCCAACCTTACTCTTCCTCAATTCCACTCCATTCTCAACTGGAGTTGATACCGGATTGCAGCTTTCCATCTTGAACCTTCCAAGAATATCTTTGGCGTAACCGCTTTGGGATACAAAAATCCCTTCTTCTTTCTGCGTTACTTCTAAGCCAAGAAAATGTGACATTAGACCAATGTCAGTCATCTCAAACTCCTGTACCATGCTTTGTTTGAAGTCTTCAAACATGGTAGGGTTATTGCCAGTGAATATCAAATCATCAACATATAGGCACGCAAATAAGATGCTGCCATCTGCTTCTTTCTTCACATATATTGCGTGTTCATATGGACATTTTTCAAATCCATTATCTTGAAAATACCTGTCAATTCTGGTATTCCAAGCATGCGGAGCTTGCTTCAAACCGTAAAGAGCTTTTTTCAACTTGTATACTTTGCCTTCATTTTCAGCTTCAATGTATCCAAATGGTTGTTCAACATAGATCTCTTCTTCTAGGAAGCCATTCAGAAATGCTGACTTCACATCGAGTTGATAAATCTTCAATTTATGTTGTGCAGTTAGTGAGATCATCAGTCTGATTGTCTCTAGCCTGGCTACTAGAGCAAATACTTCTCCATAGTCAATGCCTTCTCTCTGTTTGTAGCCTTTAGCCACTAATCTGGCTTTGTATCTTTGCACTTCTCCTTTTGCATTCTTCTTCGTCTTGTAGACCCATTTGACACCTATTGCTTTCTTGTTTTCTGGTAGATAAGTCAGCTTCTGACACGACCAAAAGCTTGATGTCTTCTCCCAAGTGCAGGAGTGTCGAAGTAATAAATAACCTGGCAAGACCGAGGTCGAACCACAGAGAGGTTAATTGTATAAATTATAAATAACAATGCAACAATAACAATAATAACGATAATAATAACAATAGTAGTACTAGTAATAGTAATAATAATAATAATAATAATACTCAGTACGTGGCGTTGTTATACCTGAGAATGATCTAAAAGATCGGGTCACAGGTTTCCAGCCTATATACTGAGTTTATGAACAAATAATAATAATAATAACAACAACAACAACAACAACAACAACAACAACAACAACAACAACAATAAAGAAGAGAAGGAAGAAATTAATGAGAACTTTGAGTTGAAAGATTAATGTAAGGATTAAACAACGATAAAAATAAATGTCAAGGTTAGAGGATCCACTAATGGTACTTCAAACAAGTATAATATAAACTCTTATTACTCAATTGGAAACCACACATAAAGGAGGTTCCAATCAGATTATAAATTGTTAACATGACTACATTAGTTATCTTATTCGAATAAAGCTAATACTTGTAAATGTTGGCAGGCATTCATGATTATAACTTATGTTAACAACAAATCAAGTTCCTTTCATAGCTCAGGTGTCGGTTATACCATACAATATGGGCTATGAAAGTACCAAGCATTTGTTGTACCAAGTGTTATACAACATAAATCTAAATTAACCATTTAACAAGCAAAGTATTAAAAGTGAACAAGATAACAAATATAAAACATGTTAGTATCCAACGTTAAGGTCCATGTTAAGTTTATATTATACTTATTCTTACACCATTAGTGTACCCTTTTCACCTTGACATAATTAACTTAGCTAAACATAATGAAAGAAAGAAACATAGATGAACAAGATAAGAACATAAATGAGAAAGAAGTTAACTAAGTAAAGGAAAGGAAATGAAGTGCATAAACTTAATATTAATGAAAGCAAAACATAAGCAATACAAAGAGAGAAAGCAAGAGCATGATCTTGATCTGGAAACCAAGATGCCTCAATACATGGTAAGTGCCTCCTTTTATAGGCCAAAATTTGGAACTATTGATTTGTTAATTAATTGATGAGTGGGTGGCCACATCTTGACTTGGTGACAATCCTTATCTTCTTGTCTGAACAAGACGTCATTGCTAACATCATAATTTGCCCAGAATCCTCAGGAATGTTCTAGGAAATTGTCTCAGCTTTCCAACAAAAAAAGGATGAGGTCATTTGGACTTCTAGAACTCAAGATATGGGCTGAACACTAAATAGTGTCTGGGTTGCAGGACAGCTTCGGACTTCTTCGTTGTTCCTTCAGTTTGGACTTCAAAACGGCCTTTTTAAATATTGGGCTCCTCATGAAAGTTGTAGGCCTTTGTCTTACCTTTCCATCCATATAAAATGGACCTAAATCCGAGATCTAAAGCTCCAGATATGATCCAATTACCGAGCAATGTTCCGGTTTGGATTGCACCGGCATCTCTTTTCTAAGTTTGGCCATCTCTTTGTCCTTTCACTTTCAATACTTAAACTCATCAATCAATCCTTTTATTTATGTGATAGGCCTGCATTTAAAATGAGCATTTACCATAAATTAAGGTATCTTATAGTATCAAACTTGTTATTATAAAACATGCTTTAGTTAAGAAGTTATTGATACTTCAAGTGCAAAATGATGATATAAAAACATTGATAAAACATGCACTTTTAAGTACTAATCACACCCCCCAACCAGCTTATTACTAGTCCCTAGTAATCTAAAGCGTTAAAATAGAGAAACAATTTGCAAGTTTCACAAAGCAAGGCATTCATCATTCAACTTCCATTAATCTATCCAGATAAACAAACTCTCATTAAATTTATATTACTGCTTCATACTTCTTAAACAAGATATTAATAAACCTTCTTTTTATGTGCTCAATATATGAAAATATAGATGATGGGGCTTTTGTTGGAAGAAAACAATATTATGTTCAAATGTTTAAGGTGAACTTCCTTGGGTTGGGATTATTATTATTATTACTTTTTTTTTTTTCTTTTTTTTTATAATTTTATTTATATACACATACAACTTAAAACATAATGTATCTTTAACCCATGTAACGAGTTTTAGGCTAATGACTCCCAGACCAGTTGGTCTTAGGGCATTAGGTGTTGAGACACCCCTACGAGCTTAACAACTCAGGTTGCAGATACTGATACGTAGATAGTGCAATGTTTGATTCCCTTAAGCTTTTTTCTTTAACCCATGTAACAAGCTTTGGGTCAATAGCTCCCAAGTCAGTTGACTTTAGGGTATTAGGTGTTAAAACACCCCTTCGGGCTTAATTGCTTAGGTTAGGGAGGCTACGAAACCAAACTTATCTACGTTTTTATTATCATCAATATTATCAATATATATTTTTTTTTTGCAAATTATATACTATCCCTTTCCCTTAGTTGTTACCTTCAACAAAAGAACATAAATAATGTAATAATCCAATGTGCAACCCACAATCATATGTTAAAGTGTGTGTGTGAAAATGAAGGTTTAATAATACTTGTTAAATGAGTATATGAGCAGAATCAAGTGATAACAATGCAAGAGTTTGTAAACCTGAATATTTCAAGAAGTATTCTAATAGGCTTTGTTATGAATATTGCAAATAACCATTAGAAATTTTTTTACTATGATGCGTCTCAAGAATAATTCCTCTTTACTCTGCCATCCAAGTAAAACAGTTTTGCCAAATGGTTTTTTAAAAACAACAAAGAGTTAGTTGGTTAGTTTTTTTTTTTTTAAACTACTACCCTCTTCCCCCAACCAAAAAGAGACATTGTCCTCAATGTCCTAAGGTAGAAAGATAGAGTATAGAAGACATCACCTGAAACAACGAACAATGACAAACCTGAAACACACTTAAACAAATATAAGAAGTAACAAAACAAAACAATATGTTATTAATAAAACCAAAAGACACAAGGTTTCACAGATGAAGGCTCAAATCTAATCTAAGATTTTTACGGCTTTTCTTAACTGACCAATCTAGGCGACTTATGCAAGGATCAATGACAGGGATGAAAGATTGTAGTTGGTCAATCAATTGTTCAGCAGTAGCAGCAGAGATTATGATTTGTCGTGCTGAAGATGTTAGAAATTCCTGTTCCACAGTTTGATCAAGGAAAGACAGCAACTTATCATAAAAACCATTAACATTTAACAAACCTATAGGTTTATGGTGAATGTGCAGTTGGGCCCAAGATGAAATATGAAAGATATCTTTCAATGTGCCCAGACCACCTGGTAAGGCAATGAAGGCATCAACATGGCTAAACATGGCATTCAGTCGATCAGACATTGTTGGGACCTGTAGTTCCTCTCCAATTATTTTTCCAATGATGTCCCCATTTGCTAAAGCTTTGGGGACAACCCCCAAAACTTGACTGCCTCCTAAAAATGCAGCCATTGACACATCTCCCATTAACCCAAGGCTGCCTCCCCCATACACTAAATGAATCTTTCTCTCAGCTAATACCTGACCAAGATGATTTGCTGATTCTAAAAACTCTTTTTCTTTCCCAGGACTGGATCCACCGAAAACACAAATATTTCTTATGTGATGACTTGAGGAACCTGCCATTTCTACACACTTCTATATTTGATGAATGTATGGGATGAGTAAAAATGAAGGGAAGGAAGAGAAGAATTTATAGATGAAAAAGTGAAAATGCAATCATACCACCTATATGTAGGCCAGCTGTAGTCTCACACTCTCTCTTTTTATTTATTTATTTCGACAAAGCATGTATGTACAGGTAGTTGTGATTGTGGCTCACATCTTTCCTTGGTTTTACATCCAAGAACGACTTAAACGCTCTCTATGGGTCGGGGATAGGCTTTCCATCCAGTTTTCTTAAAAACTGGCAAACAGGGTCTTTTTTAGTCAGATTCCCAAGACTAAGTCGATCATGTTCTTTATGGAATTGTGGCTATAAATCATGAATTACACGATGCACATCTCCACTAGGATGCGTCTCAAGGATCAACAAAAGATTATCTAAAGACCTCTTACTTAGGCCATCCTTAATTAATTGTATTTTATCTTCATGGTTTACAGATACCATTCCTAAAGAATGACATGTCGCATTACAAGTCCATCTGGCACATCTGTGACAGACTTTCAGTCGTTTTGCACGACGTTTCTTTGCAAAAGTGCTTTTACCTGTTCCAAGCATGTATGAAATGAAAGAATTGGAGGACTCACCTGATAATCGGACCGTTGCTTCAATCAGCCAACAAATATCTTCAGGAATTCCATGGTTCATTAACAACCTCAATCTTTCACACCTAGCACGATAAATTTTTGTAATCGCATTCTGAGGCAGAGCAGGAAAATACTTTTTCAATTTTTCAAGAGTGGTGTCCATTTTCAAATGAGAATTGGATGGGAGATTCAAAGAAAAAAGAAAGAGCAGAAAATTGCACAATTATATACACAGATATCAGTTATCATGGGAAACTGAAAGAACCGACTTAAGAGTCACGGAGTACCGTTATCCGCCATTTGACCGGGGTGAGAGAAACTAGCAAAACAAAAGATACACCAAAACAAACACAAAACAATGTGAGAAAAAGAATCAATCTTTATATACAGGATCACTCAATTCAGTAGAGTCATTTTCAACTGAAAAATTGTCAAAATAAACTTTCAACCGATGCCCATTTACCTTGAAAACATTGCCATTCTTTGGATTCTCGATATCACAGGCCCCATATGGATACACATGTTTCACAATAAAAGGACCGCTCCATCTTGATCTTAGTTTTCCAAGAAATAAATGGAGTCGAGAATTATAAAGCAAGACTTTTTGACCAACATTGAATGTTTTTCTCGGTATTTTCTTGTCATGAAACTCTTTGATTCTTGCTTTATGAATTCTTGAATTATCATATGCATCATTTCTAATTTCCTCAAGCTCATTTATTTGCAATTTTCGCAGCTGACTAGCATCATCAATGTTTGAATTGAAAGCTTTAATAGCCCAATAAGCTTTATGTTCAATTTCCACAGGCAAGTGACAAGGTTTTCCATAGACTAGTCTATAAGGTGACATACCTAATGATGTTTTATATGCAGTTCGATAAGCCCAAAGTGCATCATTAAGTCTTAAAGACCAGTCTTTCCGATTAAGGTTCACTGTTTTCTCCAAGATTTGTTTGATCTCCCTATTAGCAAGCTCTACTTGTCCACTTGTCTGAGGGTGATAAGGGGTGGCAACTTTGTGTGTGATTCCATATTTCTTCATTAAAGAAGCAAATAGCTTGTTATAGAAATGTGTTCCACCATCACTTATTATGGCTCGAGGGATTCCAAATCAACTCAAAATATTGTCTTTCAAAAACTTTATCACTGTTTTGCGATCATTGTTTCGACTTGGAATTGCCTCTATCCATTTTGAAACATAATCTACTGCGACTAATATGTACACAAAACCAAATGATGGAGGAAATGAACCCATGAAATCTATACCCCAACAGTCAAAGATCTCAATGACAAGAATAGGATTTAAAGGCATCATGTGACGTTTTGAAATAGATCCCAACTTTTGACAATTTTCACAAGTCTTGCAGAATGCATGTGAGTCTTTGAACATGGTGGCCAATAAAATCCACTTTGTAAGATTTTTGCAGTTGTCTTTCTTGATGAGAAATGACCCCCACATGCCTCAGAATGACAAAATTTAATGACACTACTTACCTCATTGTCAGGAATGCATCTTCGAAATATTTGAATAAATAAGGGTCATCCCAATAAAAGTTCTTCACTTCGTTCAAGAACTTTCTTTTGTCTTGGGTACTCCAATGAGCTGGCAATTGTCTTGAAACAAGAAAATTAACAATATTAGCAAACCAAGGCATCGTAGAAACGGAAAATAAAGATTCATCGGGAAAGTAGTCATCGATTGGTGTGATGTCAGATTTTGAATCTGTTGTCAATCTTGACAAATGATCTGCAACAACATTTTCGGTGCCTTTCTTGTCTTTGATTGTGATATCAAATTCTTGAAGTAACAAAATCCACCGCACCAATCTAACCTTAGAATCTTTCTTAGAAAGAAGATATTTCAATGCTGCATGATCACTAAAAACAACAACAGGTGAGCCAACTAGATAAGACCTGAATTTATCAGAAGCAAATACTACTGCAAGTAATTCTTTTTCAGTGGTGGTGTAATTCATTTGAGCACTATTTAAAGTTTTACTTGCATAGTAAATCACATAAGGTTTCTTATCTTTTCTTTGTCCCAAGACAGCACCCACGACATAATCACTAGCATCACACATTATTTCAAAAGGTAATGACCAGTCAGGAGGTTGAATGATAGGAGCAGAAGTAAGCAAGTTTTTAAGTTTAACAAAGGCTTCTTCACAATGTTGAGTCCATTCAAAAATATTATTCTTTGTTAGAAGGTTACTCAAGGGCTTAGATATTACACTAAAATCTTTGATGAACCTTCTGTAAAAACCAGCATGTCCTGAGAATGATCTAACATCTTTAACAGATTTTGGTGTTGGTAAGTTGGCAATTAACTCGATTTTAGATTTGTCAACCTCAATTCCTTTCGATGAAACAATGTGACCAAGTACAATGCCGTTTGTTACCATAAAGTGACATTTTTCCCAATTCAGTACAAGATTCTTTTCTTCACACCTGCTCAAAACCTTTTCTAAGTTAGTCAAACAATCATCAAATGAATCACCAAAAATAGAAAAATCATCCATAAAAATCTCAAGAAAACGTTCAACCATATCACTGAATATGCTAAGCATGCATATTTGAAACGTGGCTGGTGCATTACATAATCCAAAAGGCATCATTCGATATACAAAAGTACCAAATGGACATGTGAAAGTAGTCTTCTCTTGATCTTCCAATGCAATTTCATTTTATTGTAACCTGAATAGCCATCTAGGAAACAATAAAATTCATGACCTGCAACTCTTTCTAGGATTTGCTCCATGAAAGGTAAAGGGAAATGATCTTTTCTAGTCATTGAATTAAGTTTCCTATAGTCAATGCACATGCGCCAACCAGTAACAGTCCTAGTTGGAATTAACTCATTTTTCTCATTCGTTATCACAGTGACTCCAGACTTTTTGGGTACAACTTGGGTAGGACTTACCCATTTGCTGTCAGAAATAGGATAAATGATTCCATTATCTAGAAGCTTAATGACTTCATTTTTCACTACTTCTTTCATATTAGGATTAAGCCTTCGTTGCATTTCTCTAGAGGGTTTAGCATTTTCCTCCAAATAAATCCTGTGTGTGCAAATCAAAGGGCTAATTCCTTTTATGTCAGCTATGGTCCATCCTAATGCATTTTTGTGCATTTTCAGAGTCTGTAATAACTTACCTTCTTGATGTGCATTAAGTTTGGAAGAGATTATTACCAGGAAAGTTTCATTTTCTCCCAAAAATGAGTATTTGAGATTAAATGGTAACGGTTTCAATTCAGGTTTTCGTGGTTGAACACTTGAAGGTATGGGCTTAATTGATCGTAGTGGCAATTCTTCAATTTGTGGTCTCCAATTGCATGCCTTTGATTCCTGAAAGTAGACCATTTGCAAATCATCAGATTCATCAATCTCAGTTTCACTAGAAGTGGTTTGAAATTGATCATGAACTAATTTTTCAATAAAGTCCACTTCCTGAAAATCATTATCATCTCCAGGTTGCTTGTAAATGTTGAAAATATTCATCTCCAATGTCATATTTCCAAATGATAGGTTCATCAGTCCATTCCTACAATTAATCAATGCATTAGAAGTGGCAAGAAATGAACGTCCTAAAATGACAGGAATTGAATTACATGCTTCAACAGGTTGTGTATCCAAGACAATAAAATCTACAGGGTAAATGAATTTATCAACTTGTACTAACACATCCTCAATTATTCCTCTAGGAACTTTTATAGATCTATTAGCAAGTATATGAGTTACAGAGGTTGGTTTTAACTCACCTAGATTGAGACTTTGAAAGACTGAATATGGAAGTAAATTCACACTAGCTCCAAGATCAAGTAAGGCTCATTCAATTTTATGTTCTTCAATAAAGCAAGAAATTGTAGGACAACCAGGGTCTTTATATTTCAAAGCATTATTGTTTTGAAGAATGACACTTACTTGTTCAGCTAAAAAGGATTTCTTTTTCACATTCAGTTTTCTCTTCACAGTGCACAAATCTTTCAAAAATTTAGCATAGGAAGGAACCTGTTTAATAGCATCCAACAAAGGTATATTGATCCTTACCTGTTTGAAAGTTTCAAAGATTTCAGAGTTGTGATTGACTTTCCTTTGTTTGGTCATGGCATGAGGAAATGGAAGTGCTGGCGGGGAATCAGCCTTCTCTTTGCAATGTTCATGTTCAACCCCTTCCTTACCCTCAGAGATAGACTCATCATCTTTCTCACAAGGTTCAAGAATGGGTTTTTCAATAACCTTACCACTACGAAGAGTGATGACTGATTTGACTTGATCCATGTGTTGGCTTCCAGAACTACTCGCATTTGCATTGTATTGCCCTTTTGGATTTTGCTGTGGTTGAGATGGAAACTTACCTTTCTCTTGGAAACTGAGAGCAGATGTTAATTTTGCAAGAGTATCTTTAAAATCTGTCATGCTTTGAGCAAGTTGAGTGTTGATTGCCTCTTGCTTTTCAATGAATGCATGCAATGTTTCCTCAAGATTTCTTCTAGGAGGTGGAGCATAAGGAGGTGCATATCCATGAGAATTTTGGAAATTATGGTGTGCTTGAAACGGTGGCTGTGAAGTTTGTGCATTGTTGCTATCACTCTTCCAACTAAAATTTGGGTGATTTCTCCAACCAGGGTTATACGTTTGGGAGTATGGGTTATGGTTGGGTCTTTGGAAACTGTTTAAAGCATGAGCTTGTTCATGGAGGCATTCCTTAAAAGAAGGCAAAGTTGGACAATCATTTGTTGAGTGTTCCTTGGTTTCACAGATTTGACACACAATGTCTTGAACAGATTTTAATTGACCACTCTTTTTCTAGCTAAAGATGCAAACTTGGCTTGGAGGTCATGATCTTCCCTAAGGTTGTGCATACCTCCACTAGATGTATGAGGTTGAGTTTTACTTGGTGCCTCATAAGTACCTGTGGTGTCCCAATTTTGAGCATTTTCGGCTAGCAAGTCTAGGTACTCCATTGCTTCATTAGGGTCTTTATCTTCGAAAGTTCCATTGCACATCAATTCAACCATTTGCCTATCTCTAGGTGTTAAACCTTAATAAAAATGTGAAACCAATCTCCATGTTTCAAAACCATGATGAGGGCAAGTATTAAGCAAATCTCGATACCTATCCCAACATTGGTAAAATGTTTCTCCTGGTTTTTGAGTGAAAGTGATGATTTGTCTTTTGAAAGAGTTTGTTCTGTGAGACGGAAAAAACTTCTTTAAAAATTGTTGTTGCATTTCATCCCAAGCACGAATGGATCCTGATCTCAAATTTTATAGCCATGTTTTAGCTTTATCTTTTAATGAAAAAGAAAAAAGCTTTAATCTAATGGTGTTCATGCTACAATTTGAGTCATTATATGTATTACAGACCTTCTCAAATTCCCTTAAATGCAAGTATGAATTGTCTAGGTCTAAGCCATGAAAAGATGGTAAAAGTTGAATAATGCCTGGCTTAAAATTAAAATGAGATGCATCAGGAGGGAAAACTATGCATGAGGGTGCACTTGTTCTTGTGGGATTCATATGGTCTCTAAGTGTTTTCATATGGTTATTCTCATTATGAAGCGATTGATTATCTTCTTTGGCCATATTTTCTGAAAATGATGAGGATACCCTACAAAGTCGACCACTTAATGTACGTGACCAAACTCTCATGCACGTGTAAGAAAAGAATAAAAGGAAGAAAAGAAAAAAGAAGAAAAAGAAACAAAACAAAACAAAACAAAAGTTAGATAAAATGAAAAGTGAAGAGAGAAAATAAATTAAATATTATAATTTATACAAGAATTTACCTCCCTGGCAACGGCGCCAAAAACGTGACACGACCAAAAGCTTGATGTCTTCTCCCAAGTGCAGGAGTGTCGAAGTAATAAATAACCCGGCAAGACCGGGGTCGAACCACAAAGAGGTTAATTGTATAAATTATAAATAACAACGCAACAATAACAATAATAACGATAATAATAACAATAGTAGTACTAGTACTAGTAATAATAATAATAATACTCAGTACGTGGCGTTGTTATACCTGAGAATGATCTAAAAGATAGGGTCACAGGTTTCCAGCCTATATACTGAGTTTATGAACAGATAATAATAATAACAACAACAACAACAACAACAACAAGAATAAAGAAGAGAAGGAAGAAATTAATGAGAACTTTGAGTTGAAAGATTAATGTAAGGATTAAACAACGATAAAAATAAATGTCAAGGTTAGAGGATCCACTAATGGTACTTCAAACAAGTATAGTATAAACTCTTATTACTCAATTGGAAACCACAAATAAAGGAGGTTCCAATTAGATTATAAATTGTTAACATGACTACATTAGTTATCTTATTCGAATAAAGCTAATACTTGTAAATGTTGGCAGGCATTCATGATTATAACTTATGTTAACAACAAATCAAGTTCCTTTCATAGCTCAGGTGTCGGTTATACCATACAATATGGGCTATGAAAGTACCAAGCATTTGTTGTACCAAGTGTTATACAACATAAATCTAAATTAACCATTTAACAAGTAAAGTATTAAAAGTGAACAAGATAACAAATATAAAACATGTTAGTATTCAACGTTAAGGTCCATGTTAAGTTTATATTATACTTATTCTTACACCATTAGTGTACCCTTTTCACCTTGACATAATTAACTTAGCTAAACATAATGAAAGAAAGAAACATAGATGAACAAGATAAGAACATAAATGAGAAAGAAGTTAACTAAGTAAAGGAAAGGAAATGAAGTGCATAAACTTAATATTAATGAAAGCAAAACATAAGCAATACAAAGAGAGAAAGCAAGAGCATGATCTTGATCTGGAAACCAAGATGCCTCAATACATGGTAAGTGCCTTCTTTTATAGGCCAAAATTTGGAACTATTGATTTGTTAATTAATTGATGAGTGGGTGGCCACATCTTGACTTGGTGACAATCCTTATCTTCTTGTCTGAACAAGACGTCATTGCTAACATCATAATTTGCCCAGAATCCTCAGGAATGTTCTAGGAAATTGTCTCAGCTTTCCAATAAAAAAAGGATGAGGTCATTTGGACTTCTAGAACTCAAGATATGGGCTGAACACTAAATAGTGTCTGGGCTGCAGGACAGCTTCAGACTTCTTCGTTGTTCCTTCAGTTTGGACTTCAAAATGGCCTTTTTAAATCTTGGGCTCCTCATGAAATTTGTAGGCCTTTGTCTTACCTTTCCATCCATATAAAATGGACCTAAATCCGAGATCTAGAGCTCCAGATATGATCCAATTACCGAGCAATGTTCCGGTTTGGACTGCACCGGCATCTCTTTTCTAAGTTTGGCCATCTCTTTGTCCTTTCACTTTCAATACTTAAACTCATCAATCAATCCTTTTATTTATGTGATAGGCTTGCATTTAAAATGAGCATTTACCATAAATTAAGGTATCTTATAGTATCAAACTTGTTATTATAAAACATGCTTTAGTTAAAGAGTTATTGATACTTCAAGTGCAAAATGATGATATAAAACATTGATAAACATGCACTTTTAAGTACTAATCAACTTCCAAGTATCATTCTTCTCAATGGCATGTATTTCTTCATCCTTTGCTGTTATCCATTTCTCTTCTGTGACAGCTTCATTGAAGCTTAATGGGTCACTATCTGCAAAGAAACAAAACAAAGTTGTATCTTCCATGACTTGAGTGGCATCGTACAGCTCTTCAAGATTTCTCATCCTTCTTGGTCCTTCTGATGAGGATGTTGATGGTGGTGTTGATGATGATGCTTCTGGTGTATTCCTCCTGTTGAATACAGGGAATCTGTGTACCAGACTTTGTGGTTCAGCTGCTGGCACAATTGGTTCTTCTACAAGTACTGTTGGTACTTCTTCACCTTCAAGGATCAAATTAGTGTTGATCCATTTGACTGCTTCTTGATCATCATTCCATTCCCAAGATTTATCTTCTTCAAAGATAACATCTCTACTCATAATTGCCTTCTTCGTGATGGGATTCTACAGCTTGTATCCCATCCTTTTTTCACCATATCCGACAAAGATGCATTTCTCGCTTTTATCATCGAGCTTTGTCCTTTCTTGCCATCTGGGATCTTTGCATATGCCACACAACAAAGACTTGTAGATGAAGTAACACTTGGTTTGTGACCACTCCATGCTTCTTCTGGAATGACACCTTGTAAACTTCTGGTTGGGCAGCGATTCAGTAGATACACTGCATATGATACAACTTTAGCCCAGTATTGCTTGGGCAGCTTCTTTGCTTTGAGGAGACTTCTTGCCATGTCAAGAATTGTTCGATTCTTCCTCTCAGCTACACCGTTCAGCTGTGTGTATAAGCTGGTGTTGTCTGATGTCTGATGCCTTGTTGTGTACAAAAGGCTTCAAAGTCATTTGCTGTATATTCTTCACCTTGATCAGATCTCACGGTTCTGATCATGTAGCCACTTTGCTTCTCCACAATTGATTTAAAATCTTTAAAACAATTGAATACTTCTGACTTCCTGTTCAGAAAGTATATCCACGTCTTTCTGCTAAAATCATCAATAAAAGTGAGGAAGTACCTATTTTGTCCAGTCGACATAGGCGTTATTGGGCCACACACATCTGTGTGTACTAACTCCAGTGGCCTCTTTGCTTTCCAGTTGACTTCTTTGGCAAAACTGGATCTGTGATGTTTGCTGAGGACACAACTTTCATAGACTTCATCTGGATGATCAATGTGAGGCAAACCTTTGACCATCTTTTTGCTTGCTAGCATCTTCAAACTTGTGAAATTTAGATGTCCAAGCCTCAGGTGCCAAAGCCATTCTTCACTGTTGGTGATGGCACTCAAACACCTTGTTGCATCATACTGGATGTTCAAAGGAAACATCCTATTCTTGGACATTTTCACATAGGCAATTAATCTCCATTTGTTGTCTGTAATTGTCAGATGACAATTCTTCAAGTAAAAAGTATAACCTCTCTCCATAAGTTGACCTAAGCTGATCAGGTTCTGCTTTATGACTGGGACATAATACACATCGGCGATGTAGCTGGAATCGCCGTTCTTTAACTTGATCGGGATGCTGCCTTTACCTTTGAATGGAACCTTTGAGGTATCTCCAAAAGTAGCTAGACCTTGCTTGGTCTCATCTAGATCACCAAATAACTCTCGGTAGCTGCACATGTGATTGCTTGCTCCAATATCTAGATACCATATATCCTCCTTGTTGTTACCCAATTTTTGACCTTCCTTTTTGATAAAATTTTCAAAAAATCCAAAAATAGCGAAAAACAATGAAAAATTCAAAAAAATATGTTTTTAATATATTTGCATCGTTTTTAGCATTTTCAACGTTGTCTAAAAAAGAATTTAAATTTTCAAAGGTTTTTGGAACGCGTTTGATTTTTCACGCGTTATTTTTAAAATCATTGATTTTTCTATTTGAGTTGACGTTGATATTACTTGTTTTTCAAAAAATACAAAAAAATTAAGAAAAATCAAATTTATAAAAAAAATGAAAGTTGAGGGACAAAGTTGAAAAAACCTAGCAATATTTTTCCTATAAATAGGGGTCTCATCAACACACTTGAGAGGGGGGGCAATTTTGCAATTTAAAAGGGAGGCAACAAAAGAGGAAGCCTTAAAAACCCTAACATTTTTCTTCTCCCTGACCCAAAGGCAGTCGCTAGCCCCCCACACCTCCCCTTTTTGATTTTTTCTCTTCTCCCTCAACCGGCCGACAGCCCCCAGAGGAACCCCATGCGATCTGATTTTTTTTTTCCTCTTCTTCCTCCCCCCGGCCATTGCTGCTCTCCCTCTTCTCAGCAGCCTCTTCCTCTCAGCCGAGAGAACCCTCACCAGACTCCTCTCCTCTCTCAGCCGACCCATCGGCCTCTCTCTCCGGGTCAATAGACATACCTAGCCACAGCCACACCCATCGTCCCTCTACTCTCTCAGCCGACAACATAGGCGCCTCCACCACCGGCCACCCGAACCAGCCATCCTCGCCGAAGGCCAAGCAGGCACCCGATCCCTGTCATCTTCCCCTCTCAGCTGCTCCCTTCTCTAGTGGAGCCACGCCCCTGTGCCTCTGCCATTGAAAAGCCACGCCCGTCTCCACCGCGGCTTCAGCGGCCACGGACGACCACCGCCAGCCGAAGAGGAAAGAAAGGTCGGCGATCTACCCGATCCAGCAGGTAACCGACCACACGAGTCGCCCGACGAGCCAACCAGCACTCCATAACAGATCTGCAATCGAGGAAGGAGGAGAGAGAAGCATATCTAAACAGATCTAAGAAGAAGATAATTGATTGCGTTGTTGCGTTTTTTTTGTTGTTTTGCAGGTCATGGTTGTCACCGCCGGCGAGGAAAAGAAGAGGGGAAGAAGCCATCTTGACAGGTTGATTTCGTGGCGGCATGTGAATCCACGCGCCGCCAGTAGCGGGGGCGCGTGGAAGGACGCGCCGCCACTGTTCAAGCAGCCCAGAATGCTTCCCAGAATTGTTTTTAGAGTTTTAGGGCTATTTTTGTAAATTTTACATTGATTAATGTAATTTTTGTTTAGTTGTTTTGAATTTGTGTAAATGTGGATGTAAAAGAAAAGAAAAGAAAAGAAAAGAAAAGAAAGAGAAAGTGATAATAAAAACAAAAGAAAAAGAAATGTTTGTGTGTGCTTGAATTTTTTTTTTTAATGTATGTTATTGAAAAAAAAATGAATTTAATTTATATGCATAAATATCTAAAGGACAGATAAAAATCATGTTGTATTTTCCATAAAATGTAGAACAAGTATCTACATATATTCTAGGAACTAATAACTGATTTATCAAAGCTTTAGAATTGAGCTAAAATTTTATTTTTAAAATCACATCAAGTCCACGAACCAGCTTACCTTAGGTAGGGTGCGTTAGGGGTGCTAATACCTTCCCTAACCACTACCAGTTCCTTACCCGTGAATCTCTGACGAGACCAGTACACCCGGGTTTCCTAGTAGCCTTCAATAAAATACTAGGTGGTGACTCCAACGAACGAATCAAAGCAAAACAAGAAAGGAAGACGAAAAAGTCGCCAAGCTCGATGCCGCGCGGATTTTCCGACGTGCGACACTCTTGTTTCTCACCAGGTCCTTGTTGGACAAGTAATGCAGCTGCTCCTCTGTCATCCTTCTCTACATAGTTGGCTTGCTCTCATATCTCTAACGGAGCTTTCCTTCGGCATTCAGTGCTATAGTGCCTAAATTGATTGCAACTATAACATTGGATATTCCTCTTGTCACGGTTATTGTAACTGCCTCCTCTTCCTCTAGGAGTGAATGCTTGTTGTCCTCGACCTCCTCTGGTGGTGTTTCTACCACCTCTTTCTCTAAAGCTTGTATTCCAAGATCCTCTTCCTTGGAATCTCTGAAATCCTCCTCTGGATTGTTGACTTCTTGCTTGAGTGGGATATCCACTTGTTGAAGTCTCCCTTGCTCATATATGTTCTTGAGAGACAACTTTGCTTGTAAGGCATGCTCGATGGCCTTATCTCCATTTCACTTTACAATCTTCTACTCATGAGCTTGCAAAGAACTCATAAGTTCATCCACTGTCAACTTGTCCACTTCTTTGGACTCTTCAATGGCGACAACAACAAAATCAAATTTTGGATCTAGGGATCTCAAAATTTTCTCAATAATTCGAGAATCGATGATGGCTTCTCCATTTCTCCTCATCTGATTGACTATCACCATAATTTTTGTGTGATAATAAAAAATAGACTCCGAGGACTTCATTTGCAATAATTCGAATTCTCCTAGCAAAGATTGAAGACGAATCTTTTTGATTCTGTCAGCACCTTTGTATTTTTGTTGGAGAGCCTCTCATATATCTTTTGATGTTTCAGCGGAAGCAATGATCTCGAACGTGTCTTCATCAAGACCTTGATAGATGATGGTCTTTGCTTTGTTGTCTTTCTTTCTGTTGACTTTCAGGGCTTGTTTTTGTGCCTCTTGTAAAGCATCTTCTTCTTCTTTGGACTCTGGTTCATCATAACCATAGTGTATAATATCCAAACACTCTTATGAACCAAGAAATGCCTTCAATATGATGCACCAACTATCATAGTTGTCTTTGGTCAGCTTCGGGATGAGTGTTTGTGTACTTTCTATAGTCATTTTGCTCTTTGAATGACTGTATCACCTTCTAGGAGCTGAATTTGGCCAAACAGACACTGCAGATCGATCCGGAATGGTCCAAATAGTAGGGAACCGGTCTGACTTTGAAGAAATCGGGTTAGAAAATGGATGAACCGGTAAAAAAACCAATTCTGTACGGCGGGTGGTTCGCTGGGTCGAACCAGGAATATTCTATCGGCTCGGCTGCAGCAGGAAAGAGGCTCGGCTCTGCGCGTGGGCAACAGTCACCGGATCTTCAGGCGGCGCTTGTGTCTCACCGCGAACTCCGATCAGGTTGTTCTTTACACTAGTGAGCTCGTATGGAGGAGCTCTACACTGTGGAATGATCAAAACTTGTTTTTGACAACTTTAAAAATTCGAGTATATCCCAAAACACTTCTGTTTTCTGACGAACGAGACTCTGATACCAATTGTTGGTGGGAGAAACCATTGGTGGTGGCTTTAAAACACTTAGAGGGGATAAAACACAAAGTTTTATTTCAAGAACACAAGCTTAATAACAATACACGCCCTCTCTCTCTCTCTCTCTCTCTCTCTCTCTCTCTCTCTCTCTTTCTAGTGTTTTTCTCTATTCTCTCCACACAATATAATATAAGCTGAGCACTCTATTTATACACGAATTCAAAATAAGAAAATTCAAACTTTCAAGTGTGAAGGCGGCTGGTGGCTGCAGGTGTGGAGGCGGCTGCGGCTGGGAGCTGGTCGGTGACAGCTGGTGGCTGGCTGGCCAGTGGTTGCCTTCCTTGACTTTCTAGATTGAGTTTAGGTTCAACATTGTCAACACCTCTCAATCTTTCTTCTGTTATGTTGGATTCTATGTACGTTGGTTTTTCTTCATCTACTGGAGCAGTGGCTAGCAGCCACTATATTTTGGGGTGGAGCTTCAACAGAGGCGGACAAGCTCAAAGTCTTGACGTGTCAAAGTTGCCTACACTTCCTACTCCAAGAAAATCAACAAAGAAACCACATTTAAGAATTGTGGTCCCAGCAATAACAGCAATCATTTTGCTGGTAGCAATCTCTGGTGATGTTTGTATAATAAGGCGGAAGAAATATGAAGAACTGCGCGAAGATTGGGAACAGGAATATGGTCCTCAAAGATTCTCCTACAAGGATTTATACAAAGCAACCAAGGGTTTCACAGACAGTGAGTTGCTGGGCTGTGGGGGTTTTGGAAAGGTTTACAGAGGAGTATTGTCTTCTTCCAGTATGCAAGTCGCGGTCAAGAAAGTATCCCATGATTCCAGGCAAGGTACTAAGGAATTCGTTGCTGAGATTGTTAGCATGGGGAGGCTGAGGCACCGGAACTTGGTCCAGCTCTTTGGCTATTGCCGGAGAAAGGGAGAGCTCCTCTTGGTCTATGACTATATGCCCAATGGAAGCCTTGATAAACTCCAATTTCGCAATGACACACCCAGCCTTAACTGGGCTCGGCGATATCAAATCATCCGGGGAGTTGCATCTGCCCTTCTTTACCTCCATGAAGAGTGGGAACAGGTTGTTCTGCACAGAGATGTGAAAGCTAGCAATGTTCTATTAGATGCCGATCTTAACGGACGGCTAGGAGATTTCGGGCTTGCTAAGTTTCATGACCATGGATCAACTCCTCAAACAACCAAAGTGGTTGGAACAGTTGGATATCTTGCACCGGAGATTACTAGAACAGGAAAGTCAACTACCTGCAGCGATGTTTTTTCGTTTGGGACATTTATGCTCGAAGTAACATGTGGAAGGAAGCCTGTAGAGTCAGAGAGACCACCTGAGGAGGTTGTTCTTGTTGACTGGGTACTTGAATGCTGGAATAGAGGTGCCATTCTTGGGACAGTTGATCCTAGACTTGAAGGCAACCACGTGGAGGAAGAAATGGAGTTGGTCTTGAAGCTAGGCCTGCTCTGTACACATCGCACTCCGGCAGCTAGACCTAGCATGAGGCAAGCGGTGCAATATCTGGATGGAAATGCTACTTTACCTGATTTACCACTTCACGGTGCAGGAATCGGTTTAGTTCCAGTTAGCAATGAAGTATCTACAGAACATGTTTTAACAATCCCGAACTCATCAGATGAAATTTCTTCGTATTCCGTGTCGGATTCTGAATCAATCTTCAGTGGTCGTTGAAACAACCAATGCTTCATGGAGGATTGATTACGTAAATATATACATTAAAACTTGTTCAATGTGAAATATAGATGATCTTATAGATCTTGACTGGTTATGAGTAGCAGACCCTTTATAAAACTAATTATGTAAAATCATCTAGTAAAATTTAAGTCTGGCCCAACTTTCGCATCTAAATTTACAGATTTTTCTTATCAAACTATTTGTTTGAGGTGAAAAAGGCTCAGTTGGAGCTTAGCAATGGGGGCACTGGTGTATAAATGAATCTACATGGTAAATCATAATACATTTTCGGACCAGCCCTATATAAAATAAGTCATAACAACGGGAAAAAAAACGTGATAATATTTCAGTCTTTAATTAGACTAAGGATATGAACCTCTGGAGCAACGATCAAGGAAACCTCGAAGTGCAAAGTTTATTTTTTTTTTTAATCTTTTTGATAATAGTCGATATCATTTATAATTATTAATTCGGACTCATGACTCCTTACTGACTTTTTCCATGCATCAAAAGCCAAGTAAACTTTTCCATGCATCAGTAGCCAAACTCTTTTGGAATCATTTTTCCACTTGAAGCCTTCAATTTGATCAAGAAGACTTTGACGTTGCTCTATTGTTTTCTTTTACCAATGTGAAACAGAAGAAGCAAAAACAATCTTCTGCACGTTATTATGATCGTAATAACTCAACTTTGAATTCTCCAAAATTTTACTGAATGTTATTTTATTTTTATTTTTATTCATAAAAAATCTAAAAAATTATATAAAAAAAATTTAAAATTCAAAATATATTTTCTCAATTCCACCCATCTTTTCCAAAAAAATAAAAAAGAGTTTATTTGGATCAATATGGGTCAAACCGTGTCGATCGGGGTAAAAAAATGAGTTTCATTCCGTTTGGGGTCAAAACTATCATTTTTAGTTAAAACCGAGTCCACCAAATCAATACAGGTCAAAACCATGTCGCCCAAGATAAAAAATAAAATTTTCTTATTATTTTGGGGCAAAACTATTATTTTTAGTCAAAATCAAGCTCACCAAGTTAATGCAGGTCAAACTATTCCGAACGAGATAAAAAAATAAATTTTGAATTATTTTAAGTCAAAACTGTTATTTTTTGTTAAAAATCCAGCCGCCATGTTGATATCGATTAAAAAAATATTATAATTTTTTTTTAAAAAAACACAATTACTTTTTCTTTTTCTTTGAAAGAATATTTTTAAAAATGATGTTTACTTTCAATTTATCATAATCAACGCTGAATTTCTAATTACTTTAAACTTAGTAAATTACGAACTCCAATCAAATCTTCATTTTACCTAAATAATTTTTTTATTACAAAAAAAAACTGGAGCCGCGCCGTGTATAACAATGGTGATTGCATCGTTCAAATCATTGCACTTTCTACTCGGCCTGTTTGTTTCCTTGAAGCTCTTGGCCTTAGCTCAAGAGGAAAACCACTTCATCTATCATGGCTTCACTGGAGCCAACCTGCTCCTCGGCGAGAATGCAAAAATCTATCCAAATGGTCTCTTAGAGCTGACAAACACTTCAAAACAGCAGATTGGCCGTGCTTTCTTCCCATTCCCTTTTCAATTCAACACATCTTTATTCAACAATTCTCGGTCTCTCTCATTCTCTACCAGTTTTGCGTTTGCCATGTCCCTGAAACTGCCTACACTTGGTGGCCAAGGCATGGCCTTCACCATCTCTCCATCTGTGGACTTCACAATCACAGGGGCTATGGCAGCTCAGTACTTTGGAATCCTCAATTCTACAAGCAATGGCCTGCCTTCAAACCATCTATTGGCAGTTGAGCTGGATGCATTTCAAAGCCTGGATCTTAAAGACATCAATGACAACCACGTTGGAATTGATGTAAACAGCTTGATATCCATTGAATCTGCTCCGGTGACCTACTTTTCAGTTGAGGAAAAGGAGAATAAGAGCTTGACTCTCATAAGTGGTCATGTGATGCACGTGTGGATAGATTATGATGAAGCAGAGAAGCTACTCAATGTTACAGTTGCTCCTGTCACAAGAACAAAACCAACCTTGCCTCTCTTGTCAACACCTCTCGATCTTTCTTCTGTTATGTTGGATTCTATGTACGTTGGTTTTTCTTCATCTACTGGAGCAGTGGCTAGCAGCCACTATATTCTGGGGTGGAGCTTCAACAGAGGCGGACAAGCTCAAAGTCTTGACGTGTCAAAGTTGCCTACACTTCCTCCTCCAAGAAAATCAACAAAGAAACCACATTTAAGAATTATTGGTCCCAGCAATAAGAACAGCAATCATTTTGCTGGTAGCAATCTCTGGTGATGTTTGTATAATAAGGCGGAAGAAAATATGAAAAAACTTGCGCGAAGATTGGGAACAGGAATATGGCCCTCAAAGATTCTCCTACAAGGATTTATATACAAAGCAACCAAGGGTTTCAACAGACAGTGAGTTGCTGGTGTGGGGTTTTTGGAAAGGTTCAGAGGAGTAAATTGCCTTCTTCCAGTATGCAAGTGGCGATCAAGAAAGTATCCCATGATTTCCAGGCAAGGTACTAAGGAATTCGTTGCTGAGATTGTTAGCATGGGGAGGCTGAGGCACCGGAATTGGTCAGCTCTTCGGCTATTGCCGGAGAAAGGGAGAGCTCCTCTTGGTCTATGACTATATGCCCAATGGAAGCCTTGATAAACTCCTATTTCGCAATGAACACCCAGCCTTAAACTGGGCTCGGCGATATCAAGTCATCAGGGGAGTTGCGTCTGCCCTTCTTTACCTCCATGAAGAGTGGGAACAGGTTGTTCTGCATAGAGATGTGAAAGCTAGCAATGTTCTGTTAGATGCCGATCTTAACGGACGGCTAGGAGATTTCGGGCTGGCTAAGTTTCATGACCATGGATCAACTCCTCAACAACCAAAGTGGTTGGAACAGTTGGATATCTTGCACCGGAGATTACTAGAACAGGAAAGTCAACTACCTGCAAGCGATTGTTTTTCGTTTGGGACATTTATGCTCGAAGTAACATGTGGAAGGAAGCCTTGTAAGAGTCAGAGAGACCACCTGAGGAGGTTGTTTCTTGTTGACTGGGTACTTGAATGCTGGAATAGAGGTGCCATTCTTGGGAACAGTTGAATCCTAGACTTGAAGGCAACCACGTGGAGGAAGAAATGGAGTTGGTCTTGAAGCTAGGCCTGCTCTGGTACACATCGCACTCCCTGGGCAGCTAGACCTAGCATGAGGCAAGCGGTGCAATATCTGGATGGAAATGCTACTTTACCTGATTTACCACTGCACGGTGCAGGAATCGGTTTAGTTCCAGTTAGCAATGAAGCATCTAGAGAGCATGTTTTAACAATCCCGATATCATCAGGTGAAATTTCTTCCAATTCCTTGTCCGAGCTCTGATATCAATCCTCAGTGGTCGTTGAACGCAATGCTTCATGGAGGACTGATTACGTAAATATATATGTACATTAAGACTTGTTTGATGTGAAATATAGAGGAAGGTGCCGAAGAACTTTGAAGATTGTAGCATTTCTGCAATTTTTTTTCAACCACTTGTGTCTTGTGAGCTGTTAGCATGGAACAGTCGCCCGCCCTGCAGACCGTAAGCCCAGAGACAAGAAGGGCTTGTAGGAGTTATTCAATTATGTTAAAATTGTATAATTGTATATTTCGTTTATTAATATACAAATATTTCTTTACTAGCAGAAGTAATAGATTCATGGAAACATATAACAAATTCTATGTTAACATATAACCTAAATCTCTATAATAGACGCTCAAGCGAAAAAGAAAGCTAGAAAACGTCAAGAAAATAGGTGTAAAGGGTTGTCGACAGAAGAAAGATTCTTTGACCACTCTCTACACACCCCCTCCACATACAATAATTAATTTTATTAATTACTAGAATAATCCCACCTTCTTGATACTCACTAAAAATGTTTTTTTTAAATTTAAATGGCTTAATTAATCATGCATATATAATCCAGACAAAAAATATATTTTATAATTAACTCAAGCCCTAGTCAACTACCTGATTTAAACTTAAAATTTATATTGTTTAGAATCTTTTTTTCTAATTTTTTTTGTGATTTATAAGCCAATTTAAACCTCCAACTTTCGCCCTATATATAAGTAAATTATAAAATCTCATAATCTTTCAATTTGGAATTAATATTATTGACGAAGAGCTAAATTGGTAGAGGCATAAGTGTAGTTGGTTCAAGGATAAGCAGCAAATAATCTGTGTGCTATGCATGCATCTTAACACTAGGAGACGAGACGAGAGCCACGCAACGCATTACGTGTCCACCTCAAGTTCCTTTTCTTAGCCATTACGTATCCGCTACGGCATTGCTTCGCATCGCATGGCGTATTTAATTTCTACTATTTATTATATTCATTTATTACTATTTTCTTTTGAAAGAAGCGGAGTGAATATTGTTTTTTAATTGTATTTTTTTAGAATGTATTAAAATAATATTTATTTTAAAATTATTTTTGATATCAGTATATTATAATTTAAAATATATAATGCAAAAATATTAATTTAAAATAAAAAATAATTTTTTTTTAATATTTTTTAAAATACAAGAATAAAAATCTCTAAATAAAACTAACTAGTGACTACTTCAAACTTGTTTATTGTCGTATTTACCCTCTCCTAGTTTCTTCATCAAAAACACAAAAGTAGACTAAAAAATTTAGAGTTAAGCATTGAGAATCAGAGGCTCACTTTGACCATCCTTCAAAAATTAAAGGCAGTTGAAAGATCATGTTTAAGAGTATGATGATTGTTATTTTTTAAAATATTTTTTATTTAAAAATATATTAAAAAAGTCTAAGATGGCCGCCTAGGAATAATCGTATGGAATTTTTCGTGTTAAGTTCACCAATTTAAATTAAATTAAATTAAATTAATCTCGACACGCACTGGACCCAGTTTATTCATTGGAAATCGGTGCAACTGCATGATTGCCCATTTATCTTATCAAAATTCATCAATAGCAAAAAATATCTTCTTGTATTATTTTTTTTTATTATTAAAAAACCATAAAAAACAAAAAGAGTTATCAAACTAATTTTCTGGGGCTATTATTTATCCTTAAAACTTTAATTCTTAAGCGCAGTAAAAAGACTGATATACACTATTTTATTTTTGGTTTAGATAAAATAAAGAAATGCCACTTCAAATCTTTTTTTTACCCTAAATTACTGATGTGCTCTTTGTTACTTCAATCTTTTTTTTACCCTAAAAACCTTAAGTAGAGTTCCTTCAACACTTCAAATCTGTGAAACAACTAGGGAATTCTGAAAAACCAGGTCTGAAATCCGAACACTTGCGCATCGCATCTCCGAGCAAACAGAGGTTTAAAACTATTGATTCAATCTGCAATAATCAGTAAACAATGATAATTATTTTGTGAAGTCTAATTAGTAATAGAATTCGTTTCTTGCCATAGAAGATTTTAGAATTTTATTTTCTTTGACCTTGTATCACACTTTGAAAAGTAGTTTTCCCTATTTTTTCAGAGAAAAAGCTTTGGAGAAGGTATTGCGCGCACGTCATAGCAATGTGAAGAGACGTGTTAATAATTCAGTCTTTAGAACGAGGATTTGAAACTGCAACAACAATTAAGGAAAAACTCGAAGCGAAAAACCTTTTTACCAATGTGTATCTGAAGAAGCAAAAACAATCTTCTATTTTGTTCCTGTGGATGGTTGCCGCTTTCAAATTATTGCACTTCCTACTCGCCCTGTTTGTTTCCTCGAAGCTCTTGGCCTTAGCTCAACAGAAAATCAAGTTCATCTATCATGGCTTCACTGGAGCCAACCTGGTCCTCACGGGGATCGCAAAAATCCATCCAAATGGTCTCTTAGAGCTGACAAACACTTCAAAAAACGGCAAATTGGCCGTGCTTTCTTCCCATTCCCTTTTCAGTTCAACACATCTTTAATCAACAATTCTCGGTCTCTCTCGTTCTCCACACCAGTTTGCGTTTGCCATGGTGCCGGAGCTGCCTACAACCTTGGTGACATGGCATAAGCCTTCATGATCTCTCCTTTCTGTGAAGCTTCACAGGGGCTGTGGCAGCTCAGTACTTTGGAATCCTCAATATTAACAAGCGATGGCCAATCTTCAAACCATCTATTTGGCAGTTGAAGCTGGATGCAGTTCCAAGCCAGATCTTAAAGACATCAATGACAGCCACGTTGGAATTGATGTAAAACAGCTTGCTATCCATTGAATCTGCTCCGGTGACCTACTTTTCAGATGAGGAAAAGGAGAATAAGAGCTTGACTCTCATAAGTGGTCATGTGATGCAACGTGTGGATAATTATGATGAAGCAGAGAAGCTACTCAATGTTACAGTTGCTCTGTCACAAGAAACAAAACAAACCTTGCCTCTCTTGTCAACACCTCTCGATCTTTCTTCTGTTATGTTGGATTCTATGTACGTTGGTTTTCTTCATCTACTGAGCAGTGGCTAGCAGCCACTATATTCTGGGGTGGAGCTTCAACAGAGGCGGACAAGCTCAAAGTCTTTGACGTGTCAAAGTTGCCTTCACTTCCCCCTCAAAGAAAATCAAGAAAGAAGCCATATTTAAGAATTCTGGTCCCAGCAATAACAGCAATCATTTTTCTGGTAGCAATCTCTGGTGCTGCTTATATAATAAAGAGGAAAAAATATGAAGAGCTGCGCGAAGATTGGGAACAGGAGTATGGTCCTCAAAGATTCTCCTACAAGGATTTATACAAAGCAACTACAGTTTCACGGACAGAAAGTTGGCTGGGAAGTGGAGGTTTTGGAAAGGTTTACAGAGGAGTATTGCCTTCTTCCAACATGCAAGTCGCGATCAAGAAAAGTATCCCATGATTCCAAAACAAGGAACTAAGCAGTTTGTTGCTGAGATTGTTAGCATGGGAAGCTGAGGCACAGGAACTTGGTCCAGCTCCTAGGCTATTGTCGGAGAAAGGGAGAGCTCCTCTTGGTCTATGATTACATGCCCCACGGAAGCCTTGATAAACTCCTATTTCACAATGACACACCCAGCTTTAATTGGATTCATCGATATCAGGTCCTCAGAGGAGTTGCGTCTGCCCTTCTTTACCTCCATGAAGAGTGGAACAGGTTGTTCTGCATAGAGATGTGAAAGCTAGCAATATACTATTAGATGATGATTTCAATGGTCGACTAGGAGATTTTGGGCTTGCTAAATTCTATGATCGTGGGGCCAATCCTCAAACAACCTGTGTGGTTGGAACAGTTGGATATATTGCGCCAGAGGTTACTAGAACAGGAAGGACCACTACCAGCAGTGATGTTTTTGCTTTTGGCACTTTTATGCTTGAAATGGCTTGTGGAAGGAAACCTGTAGAGCCAGAACAATCAGCAGAAAAGATGATTTTGGTTGACTGGGTTCTTGATTCCTGGAAAATAGGAGACATTCTTCGAACAGGGGATCCAAAATTGGAAGGTAATTACGTGGTGGAGGAAATGGAATTGGTTTTGAAGCTAGGTCTGCTTTGTTCTTTCTCTACACCACAAGCTAGGCCAAGCATGAGGCAAATTGCGCAATATCTGGATGGGAATGCTAGCCTGCCAGAGATGCCTCTTGATGGTGCTAGCATAGGTTTGATGCCAGTTAGTCATGAAGAGCCTGGGGATTTCACCTTGTCTTTCCATAGATCTAATGATTACTCTGCTCATTCCCTCTCGAGTACCGACTCAATCCTCAGCTGTGGTCGTTGAATCATGGCTTAACGAGGTAAAAATTCTTTAACCTAAAGACTAACAGCTGGCATGTGGCAAGCCTGGTATTAGTGGTGAAGAGGAAGGTAGATTGGAAAACTTAGAAGGTTTGTGCATACCATGGTAATCCTCAAAGCACCACAAAGACTGCTCCAAGAGGGGTTAATTAATTAGCATAGAAACATAGGTATAATTTATGATTTAAGCAAAACACATGGTTGAAATAGTACAATGTTTGATGAAACAATGCTGGTCAATGATGGCCGTGTAGCTTCTTCCATTCTCCTCCGTGCTCTAACCCCACCCCACATTTCAACTCAACTATGCCGCATTCCCAAACTAGTTAGAATCAGTTTCACAGATCTTCCTTCTCCATTCATTTAGTCCTTGTTCCTTTTTTCATAAAACTCTCCACTTACTTCTGTTATGGACTAAAATGATTAATCACTTATGCCTGCCTCGTTTTTACATTGAAGGTTAATTACATATTGAACTATTCTGACTTCTGATATAGTGACCGCAGAAAGCATAGGCTTCAGTCAACTTTTCTAAAATACAGAAAATCCAACACCAGTATCATCGATTATCCTAACTAGAGTGCAGTTCAGTCGGATATGGCTGCTGGCCGGGTGGTTTAATTCACACAGACTAGTAGTGGAATAAAAAAATGGCGATAAATGTATCTAGATGCTGATGTATACACACATATACCTGTTTTAATCTTTCTACAAACAGTCAAGATTGCAAAAAACCACGTTCAAGGACGATAGAAGATATAGACAGCAGCTTTTGTAGGTTGAAAAGGGATTAAAACACCAGCCAAGAAAAAGTAAAAGAAACATTGCAACAAAAAATTTGCAATAAGAAGGCATCAATATTAATAACCCTCTGCTTTCAGAAAGAGTGTGGATACCCAATTACCTAATGAAAAGGCTAGAGATGTCTGATAAAAAGGTTCCATCATTTCTCCTGGTTATTGGGTCACAGCTTGTTGCAGATGAGGCAGCGCAACCTTCTTGGGACAGGGTACGTTCACTTGCTGTGCAGCCTTTCCTGCATCCAACTACCCTAAGTGATTAAACAGACTCTAATTTATCAAGCACTGGAGATTAGTTGTAATATGATCAACTTTTGGGTCCCTCAAAGAACTTACACAGAGCAAGTTAAACATGAAGTGACTTGATTCCATCTTAGGAAAAACAAGCTCATACTGGAAAAAGATTTTAAACAGACATTAGCCTCCTCGAAAAATTACCACACAAAAATAAAAACAAAAGGAAGTTGATACAGATGCAGGATAGCCATCAAAGTGAAAATTACCGGTACTGATGTGTTCATATGAACTGACGGTGCCCGTGAGAGCTTGGAAGAGAGAACCGACCGCTCCCTTTTCTCCTGGTAATATTTTGCTGGTCACAGAGGTGTCAAAGGCAAGGACTGCAGCCATGGATCAACTGTTGTAGTGGCTGTGACTGACGAAATCAGCTCACTAAGATAATCCGCCAATAGGAAAAGAAATGAATCAGGGAAGGATGATCTGTGCAGTGGTGTGGTTTTTATAATGAAATATAAGTTTGATTTTGTATTTAAAATTTTGTTTTAATTTAATTTTGTTTTTAATTTTTTTTTATGTTTTAAATATGGTAAAATAAATTAAAAAAATAAAAAAAATATTATTTTAATATATTTTCAAGCAAAGAACTCTTTAAAAAGTAATTAATATCACAATAACAAAAATGAACTTGAAAAATAACTAATTATTAATAAAAAGTGAAAGTGTTGTTTGTTTTTGTATTTTTAAAGTTTTTTTTTTAAATTGAATATTTTTTATTTTTTCTTGTTTTAATTTTTTTTTTGTTATTTTCATATTATTTTAATATATTGATGTCAAAAATATTTTTTATTTTTTAAAAATTTTATTTTAATATATTTTAAAAATAAAAAATACTTTAAAAAAACAACCATTATTATATTTTTAAAAACACTTGTTCTAGAGGTTGAAGTTTATATCACCACTTAAAATATCATTTTTGAAATAAATTTTCTTTTATATAAGTAATTTTCCAATAATGTACTGAACCACACTATAAAACTAATACACACACCCACTCTTTTATACCATGTAGAGCTTTCCTCAAATAATTTGGATCATTATACCAGCACCATGGCAGCAGCTTTGTTTTTGCAATAATTCACTATGGCCATGCTATCTAATTGAGGATGATAGGCAAAGCTCATGAATAGAGCTCATGGATAGCTTGAACCATAATCTTTTAAACAATTCGAAGATACTTGAAAGTATCTTGTGAGGTTCTAGCAACTTGGATAAGCTTACGCTTTAAATGGGACCAAAACATGCTTAAAGCAAGCATTAGGTTTTCATAATAATAATAATCAAATGAGAAGTCTATCCTTTTCTTTGGTCTATTATGGTTTATAAACTATAACTAAAAGGGATTAGTATTTTACTATATTGAGAATTATTGTAGATTGAGAGTGCTTCTATCGTGTATTGCACTGTTTAACATTGTAGCGAGAGTTACTATGGACCGATAATGATTTCAGTGTGGATTGCACTATTTGGTGGGGCATGGTGAAACTGATCTGCTCCCCTGGATCAACTATAGTTTTGGTGAGGCTGCAGCCCCCAAGCTGCAGACATCTGGTGCCGGGGCTAGCAAGCCTTGGGCACTCGTGCGCCAAGTGGGACTGCAGGCCCCAGGCTGAAGACACAAGGCACTAAGACTAGGCTGCGTGCAAGGCTGCAAACCCAGGTGAGCAGGTATGAACTCCCGCGCCCTAAGATTTGCAGAACTGCGCGCAAGGGTTGCAGACTTAGGCGAGCGAGTATGCAGACCCCCTCGCGATTTCCAGACTGACACAACCAAAAGATTGATGTCTTCTCCTAAGTGCAGGAGTGTCGAAGTAATAAATAACCCGGCAAGATTGGAATCGAACCACAAGGAGGTTAACTATAATAATAATAATAATAATAATAATAATAATAATAATACGTTAAAGAGGACTTTCAGATGTAAGATTAATGTGAGGATTTAACAATAACAAAAACAAATGTCAAGGTTAGAGAATCCACTAATAGTATTGGAAATAAGTATAGTATAAACTCTTTTTATTAATCAACTGGAAACCACACACAAAGGAGGTTTCAATTCGATGATTTATCCTTAATAGTTCATTATAAATTTTTAACATGATCATATTAATTATCTTATTTAAGTAACACCATACTTTTAAATATTGTCAAGAATTTATGATGCTAACTTATGTTAACAACAAATCAAGTTACTTTCATAGCACAGGTGTAGGTTATACCATACGGTTGACCATAAAAGTGCGAAGCATTTGTTATACCAAGTGTTATACAACACCAATCTAGATTAACCATTTAACAAGCAAAGTATTAAGAATTAGTAAGATAAAAAGATAAGACATGTTAATAATAAACTTTATTGGATATAAATATTGAAGTCCATGTTGAGTTTATATTATAACTATTTTAACATCATTAGTGAAACCTTTTCATCTTGACATAATAAACTTAGCTAAACATAATGAAGAAGATAAACATAAATAAACAACATAAGAATATAAGTATAGTAAAGGAAATGAAAAGCATAAACAAGAGATTAAGGAAAATATAACATGAAATAAAACTTAAACATTACAAAAATATAAAGAAAGAAATAAAGAGTATGATCTAGATCTGAACAAACAAGATGCCTAAATGCATGGCAAATGCCTCTTTTTATAGGCCAAAATTTAGAACTATTGATTTGATGACTAATTGTTGAGTGGGTGACCAACTCTTGATTTGGTGAAAATCCTTATCTTCTTGTCTGAACAAAACATCGTTGCTAACATCAGAATTGGAACCAACTATTCTAATAAAAGTTCTAGGAAATTATCTTATCTTTCCAGGAAAAAAAATTAAGGTCATTTGGACTTCTAGAACTCGAGATATGGGCTAAACATTGAACAGTGTTTGGTTTGCTGGACATATTCGGACTTCTCTATTGTTGCTATAATTTGGACTTGAAAATGGCCTTTTTAAATCTTAGACTCCCATGAAAGTTGTAGGCCTATGTTTTACCTTTCCATCCATATAAAGTAGACCTAAATATGAGATCTACAACTCTAGATACATGTTTTTTCTAAGTTTGGCCCTTTCTTTGTCATTTCAGCTCCAAATAATGCAATGTTTGATTCCCTTAAGCTTTTCTCCTCAACCTATGTAACAAGCGTTGGGCCAATAGCTCCCACGTCAGTTGACTTTAGGGTATTGAGTGTTAAAACACTCATTCGAGCTTAATTGCTTAGGTTAGGGAGGCTACGAAACCAAACTTATCTACGCTTTTATTATCATTATTTTTTTTGTTTTTGTTTTTACAAATTATATACGATCCCTTTTCTTTAGTTGTTACCTTTAACAAAAGAACATAAATAATGTAATAATTCAATGTGCAACCCACAATCATATGTTAAAGTGTGTGTGTGTGAAAATGAAGATTTAAGAATACTTGTTAAATGAGCATATGAGCAGAATCAAGTGATAACAATACGAGAGTTTGTAAACCTGAATATTTCAAGAAGTATTCTGATAGACATTGTTAAGAATGTCTACTAAGATGCGTCTCAAGAGTCACTTTAACAAAAGAACTCCTTTTACTCTGCCATCCTAGTAACAACAGTTTTACAAATAGTTTGTGAAATAGAAAACACAGTTTTTTTTTTAATATCAACTACAACCCTTTCCCCCCAACCAAAATGAGACATTGTCCTCAATGTCCTAAGATAGAAAGATAGAGTATAGAAGACATCACCTGAAATAGCAAACACTAACAAACCTGAAACACACTTAAACAAATATAAAAAACAACAAAACATAATAATAAAAACAAAAGACACAAAGTTTTTACAAACGAAGGCTCAAATCCAATCTAAGCTTTTTACGGCTTTCCTTAGTTGACCAATTTATGCGACTCATGGAGGGATCAATTACAGGAATGAAAGATTGTAGTTGGTCAATCAATTGTTCAGCAGTAGCAGCAGAGATTATGATTTGTCGTGCCGAAGATGTTAGAAATTCCTGTTCCATAGCATGATCAAGAAAAAACAATAACTTATCATAAAAACCATTAACATTTAACAGACCTATGGGTTTATGGTGAATGTGTAGTTGGGCCCAAGACAAAATATGAAAGATCTCTTCCAATGTGCCTAGACCACCTGGTAAGGCAATAAAGGCGTCAACATGGTTAAACATTGCATTCATTCGATCAGACATTGTGGGGACCTGTAGTTCCTCTCTAATTGTTTTTCCAATAATGTCCCCTTGTGTTAAAGCTTTGGGGACAACCCCCAAAACTTGATTACCTCCTAAAAATGCAACTTTTGACACTCCCTCCATTAACCTAAGGTTGCCTTCTCCATACACTAAATGAATCTTTCGCTCAGCTAGTACCTGACCAGGATGATTTGCTGATTCTATAAACTCTTTTTCTTTCTCAAGATTGGATCCACAAAAAACACAAATATTTTTTATTTTAAGAGCTGAGGATCCTACCATTTCAAGACTTATCTATGCTTGTATGGGTTGAGTAGAAATGAAGGGAAGAAGAAGAAGGTTTTATAGATGAGAAAAAGAAAAAGCAATCATATCACGTATATGGAAGACAACTGGAGTCTCTCTCTCTTTCTTCTCCGTTTTTTTTTTTTGAAAAAGCATGTGTATGTACAGGTAGGTTTGATTGTGGCTCACATATTCCTTTGGTTTTATTTCCAAGAATGGCTTAAACGCCTTATATGGGTCGGGGATAGGCTTCCCATCTAGTTTTTTTTTAAACTAGCAAACAGGGTCTTTTTTTAGTCAGATTCCCAAGACTATGAGGAACATGTTCTTTATGAAAATGGGGCCATAAATCATGAATTGCCCGATGCACATCTCCACTATGATGAGACTTAAGAGTCAATAGAAGATTATCTAAAGACTCTCTATGTTTTGAAATAAATCCTACCTTTTGACAATTTTCACAGGTTTTGCAGAATGCATATGAGTCCTTGAACATGGTGGGCCGGTAAAATTTACTTTATAAGATTTTTACAATCATTTTTTTTACGAGAAATGATCCCCACATGCTTCAGAGTGACAAAGTTTAATGACACTACTTATCTCATTGTCGGGAATGCATCTTTGAAATATTTGATCAGGACAATATTTGAATAAGTAAGGGTCATCCTAATAAAGTTTTTGCACGTCGCTCAAAAACTTTCTTTTATCTTGGTTGTCCAAATGAGCTGGCAAAAATCCTGAAGCAAGAAAATTGTTATTTTTAGTAAACCAAGGCATTGAACTAAGAGAAAGTAAAGATTCATTAGGAAAGTAATCATCGATTGGTGTGATGTCGGCTGTCGAATCTATTGTCAATTTTGACAAATGATCTGCAACAACATTTTCGGTGCCTTTTTCATCCTCGATTGCTTCCTGTTTGGTCATGGCATGAGGAAATGAAAGATTGACTCATCATCTTTCTCACAAGGTTCAAGAGTGGGTTTTTTAATAACCTTACCACTGTGAAGAGTGATGACTGATTTGACTTGATCCATGTGTTGACTTCCAGAACTACTTGCATTTGCATTGTATTGCCCTTTTGGATTTTGCTGTGGTTGAGATCATGGTTGTTAAAATCACGTTTTGACTCGTAAAATCGTACGATTTTACAAGTCAAAACATGCATGACGAGTTGAATCGCTTGAAAAAAAACAAAAATGGGTAAAATCGGGTTGAAATCGCGCAAAATCGCGATTTCAGGACCGATTTTGCAATTTTGACAAAATTAGGCGCTGGAACAAAATCCCCCCCTCATGTCCAGCTGTCAAACGCCTATTGGATTTTTCTTGCACAGTCACGGACTGTCTTCACTTTTTTCTTGCACTGTCTTCACTTCAGTCTTCAGGTGAAACCGTGAAAGTACTAACAATTCTTACACAGTCCCCTGCTCATTCCCCTATTTTCTGGGTTTTTTCTATGGGTTTTGCTTGCGTTCCCCTTCCTAACTGGTTTCTCCCCCCTGTTCTGTTTTGTTTGCTTCCCTTTTATAGAGCTCGAGAGCTCCCCAGTCCCCAGTCCCCCCTAAATCAATCTCGTCTTTGCAGGACTGTTATTCAAATCACGAATGAGATCATGGGCAAGAGACGTGGTCCACGATTTGCTGCAGATTTCTCTGTTGAACTAGTCTTCGTCCGCGCAAAATGTAACGATGAACAATGCTTCCTAAAACGGTGTTGTCGTGTCCTTGGGATGATTGTTTTTCAATTTGGTCCCTAAACAGTTTAAACTTAACAATTGGGATCTTAATCAGTAATAATTGATTTCTAATTATGCCCTTGGATTAAATTCAATTGAATCCCTGAGTTATAACACCATTTACGCAACAGTCCTGAGTTTCTGGACTATTCAATTTGGTCCTTGGACTTTAATTTTCTAGCAATTTTTCTTTGTAGGAGCTCCAAACTTTGGTGTTTCTTCAATTGAACCCTCGATTCCTTTAATTAATTAAATCAAAGTTTAATTAAGTCCTCAAACTCATCAATTCCTTAATTAAGCTCATGATTTCATTAATTAAACTAATCTAAATTTTAATTAAATTCTCAAAGTTATTAATTCTTCAATTTCTGACCAATTGACTCTCAAATTTTATTTGAATCATATATTTTAAGATGCTTGAACTATGTATGAATTTTTATTTGAAGGCTTGAAATATGTATGAATTTTTATTTGAAGCATGTTTTTTAAGGTGCTTGAACTATGTATGAATTTTTATTTGAAGCATGAATTTTTTTTTAATGTATTTTAAAATTCCTTATGATTTTATGATTTTACGATTCGTTTTTACGATTCGAGTTTGTGAACGGCTTTCCGTGTCGTGTTAAAATCGCGATTTTAACAACCTTGGTTGAGATGAAAACTTACCTTTCTCTTGGAAACTAAGAGCAGATGTTAACTTTGCAAGAGTATCTTTAAAATTTGTCATGCCTTGAGCAAGTTGAGTGTTGATTGCCTCTTGCTTTTCAATGAATGCATGCAATGTTTCCTCAAGATTTCTTCTAGGAGGTGGAGCATAAGGAGGTGCATATCCATGAGAATTTTGAAAATTATGGTGTGCTTGAAACGGTGGCTGTGAAGTTTGTGCATTATTGTTATCACTCTTCCAACTAAAATTTGGGTGATTACTCCAACCAGGGTTGTATGTTTGCGAGTATGGGTTATGATTGGACCTTTGGAAATTGTTTAAAGCATGAGCTTGTTCTTGAAGGCATTCCTTGAAAGAAGGCAAAGTTGGACAGTCATTGGTTGCATGTTCATTTGTTTCACAGATTTGACACACAATGTCTTGAATAGATTTTAATTTACCACTCCTTTTCAATTCTAATGCCTCGACTTTTCTAGCCAAAGATGCAAACTTGGCTTGGAGGTCATGATCTTCCCTAAGGTTGTGCATACCTCCACTAGATATATGAGTTTTACTTGGTGCCTTAAAAGTACCTGTGGTGTCCTAATTTTGAGCATTTTCAGCTAGAAGTCTAGGTACTCCATTGCTTCATTAGGGTCTTTATCTTCAAAAGTTCCATTGCACATCAATTCAACCATTTGCCTATCTTTAGGTGTTAACCCTTCATAAAATTGTGAAACTAATCTCCATGTTTCAAAACCATGATGAGGGCAAGTATTAAGCAAGTCTCGATACCTATCCCAACATTGGTAAAATGTTGCACCTGGTTTTTTAGTGAAAGTGGTGATTTGTCTTTTGAAAACGTTGGTTATGTGAGATGGAAAAACTTCTTTAAAAATTGTTGTTACATTTCATCCCAAGCATGAATGGATCCTGACCTAAGATTTTGTAGCCATGTTTTAGCTTTATCTTTTAATGAAAAAGGAAAAAGCTTTAATCTAATGGTATTCATGCTACAATTTAAGTCATTATAGGTGTTACAAACTTCTTCAAATTCTCTTAAATGCAAGTATGGATTTTCTAGATTTAAGCCATGAAAAGAAGGTAAAAGTTGAATAATGCCTAGCTTAAAATTAAAATGAGATGCATCAGGAGGAAAAAATATACATGATCGCGCAATTGTTCTTGTTGGATTCATGTAGTCTCTAAGTGTTCTAACTCGATTATTCTCATTATAAAGCGACTGATTATCCTCTTCAGCCATGTTTTCTAAAGAAGATAAGGATACCCTACAAATTTTATCATTTAATATACGTGACCAAACACTCATGCACGTGTAGAAAGAGAAGAAAAGAAAAGAAAAGAAAAGAAAAGAAAAGAAAACAACAAGAAACAAAACAAAACAAAAGAAACAAGAGTTAGACAAAATGAAAAGTGAAAAGAGAAAATAAAATAAATACTATAATTTGTACAAGAATTTACCTCCCCGGCAACGACACCAAAAACTTGACACGACCAAAAGATTGATGTCTTCTCCCAAGTGCAGGAGTGTCAAAGTAATAAATAACCCGGCAACAGGGGCAGAAGCAAGGGGGGCTAGCAGGGGCCCGGGCCCCCCCTGCAACACAATTTGTTTTTTAATTACTGGGTATTAGTAATTAAATGTGAGGAGATGCTATATTTTTTATTTTAAAGAGGTGAGCTTTAAATTTAAATTAAGTGTAATTTTATTTTTGATTTCTTTTGAATTTATTCCTTACTACTTGGGAAGGGAAAAAATATAAAAGTATTATTTTATAAAATAAAAATTAGAGGCACCGATTTACCATAATATAAATCTTACAGCTAATCAAAAACATAAATAAAAACATAAATCACGAGCAAATTTTTTCTACAAAAAGATCAATGTACAGCCACCAATTAATTTGTTTTTCATCAAACAAAACAAGGTAACTTGAATTTAAAATCTAATTTTGTTTTGTTTTGAAATGTTTGTTAATAATTTGATGATATTTTTTTTATATAATTCTATCATTTTTGCTCCTTTTTTCTCTTAGATCTGCTAGTTCTACCAATTTTTTTTTTGAATTCTTGTTATAGTTATTTTTTTTTTCTAATTAATTAGATATATTTTATTGGTTTGTTTTGATTGTGCTTGAATTTTATATATATATAGCAGAGCCACCAAAATTATCAATTTTTTCTTATGATAAATGTTTTGATTTTAGGTTGAACCATGAACAAAATAAGAAGAATTGATTTTTTTTTTAAAAGAAAAAATATTGATAACTCATAGCATATTGAACGAACTTTTTCAGTGATAAGGATTATTAAAACAAGACTTCGCAATCCATCAGATGGAGGATGATTTTCTTACAAATTATTTAATTGTCTATATAGAAAAAGAAATTGCTGAAAGATTCACAATTGATATGATAATCGATGATTTCTATTCTATGAAAGAACGACGAGCACAGTTAAAATAAATATGTAAAAATCATTCTTTATTATTTTTTGTTTTATTTTAAAGTTTATCAAATATAAATAATGCTTCGCTTTAGCTAGTGTTTCTTATATATTTTGTATGTTTATATTTGATAGGTATAAAGATCAACAACATTAAAGTGATAGATATATTATGAAGATGAAATTAACATTATGGCTTTGACTTAATTTGATATTGCTCCAAATATTTTACCTTTGTTTTACAACTCATGTACAATAAATTAAAACAAATATTATATCTTGCTATATTAATTTTGGCCCCCCCTAACAAATAATCCTAACTCCGCCCCTGCCCGACAAGACCGGGGTCGAACTACAGAGAGGTTCATTGTATAAATTATAAATAACAATAGTAGTAGTAGTAGTAGTAGTAGTAGTAATAATAAAGAAGTTGATGAGAACTTTGAGATGGAAGATTAATGTAAGGATTAAACAATGATAAACAAATGTCAAGGTTAGAGGATCCATTAATGGTATTTCAAACAAGTATAGTATAAACTCTTATTACTCAACTGGAAACCACACATAAAGGAGGTTCCAATCGGATGATTTGTCATTAATAGCTCATTATAAATTATTAACATGATCATATTAATTATCTTATTTAAGTAACACCAAACTTTTAAATATTATCAGGAACTCATGATGCTAACTTATATTAACAACAAATCAAGTTCCTTTCATAGCACAGGTGTAGGTAATACCATACGGTTGGGCTATGAGAGTGCCAAGCATTTGTTGTACCAAGTGTTATACAACACAAATCTAGATTAACCATTTAACAAGCAAGGTATTAAGAATTAGTAAGATAAAAAAAATAAGACATGTTAATATTAAACATTAAGGTCCATGTTGAGTTTACACCATACTTATTCTTGCACCATTAGTGTAACCTTTTCACCTTGACATAATCAACTTAGATAAACATAATGAAGAAGAGAAACATAAATAAACAAAACAAGAACATGAAGGAAATACAAGTTAACTAAGTAAAGGAGAGGAAATGAAAAGCATAAACAAGATATTAATGAAAGCAAAACTTAAAAATTACAAAAAAAATATATAAAGAGAGAGAGCAAGAGCAGGCTCTTGATCTAAACAATCAAGCCTCTAAATGCATGGCAAATGCCTCCTTTTATAGGCCAAAATTCAGAATTATTGATTTGATGACTAATTGTTGAGTGGGTGGCCAACTCTTGACTTGGTGAAAATCCTTATCTTCTTGTCTGAATGAAACAAAATTGCTAACATCAGAACTGGGTCCACCTATACTATGAAAGTTGTAGGAAATTGTCTTATCTTTCTAAGAAAAAAAATGGAGGTGATTTGGACTTCTAGAACTCGAGATATGGGTTGAACACTGAACAGTGTCTGGGCTGCAGGACAGATTCAGACTTCTTTATTGTTGCTATAATTTGGACTTGAAAACGGCCTTTTTAGATCTTAACGTCCACATAAAAGTTATAGGCCTATGTCTTACCTAATCTGTGTAAAAATTTGAGATCATTTGGACATCTAGAACTAGAGATATGACCCAATTACCAAACAGTGTTCCAGTTTGGACTGCACCAACATCTCTTTTCTAAGTTTGGCCCTCTCTTTGTCCTTTCAATTTCAATACTTGAATTCATCAATCAATCCTTTGATTTATGTGATAGACCTGTATTTAAGATGAACATTTACCATATATTAAGGTATTTTATAGTATCAGACTTGTTATTATAAAATATGCTTTAGTTAAGGAGTTATTGATACTTCAAGTGCAAAATGATGATAAATATGCATTTTTGAGTACTAATCACCTGTCATGCTTTGAGCAAGTTGAGTGTTGATTATCTCTTACTTTTCAATGAATGCATGCAATGTTTCCTCAAGATTTTTTCTAGGAGGTGGACCATAATGAGGTGCATATCCATGAGAATTTTAAAAATTATGGTGTGCTTGAAACATTGGCTGTGAAGTTTGTGCATTATTGTTATCACTTTTTCAACTGAAATTGGGTGATTTCTTCAACCAGGGTTGTATGTTTGTGAGTATGGGTTATGATTGGGCCTTTGAAAACTGTTTAAAGCATGAGCATCGTTGGAGGAGAAGAAAACTGGAGACGGAAATGAAGGGACGAAGGCGATGGCGATGGCGTGCTGGTTAGTCCCTCTATGTTTTCTTCTGTTTATGTTCTTTCCTTCTTCTCGTCCCTGTTGTGCTCTTCTTCATCGTTTGTTTCTCTAGTTTTCTTTCTCGAGCTTTTCTTGTTTCTCCCTTTGTATTTTCTGTTCATCCTTCCTCTCACTCGCGTCCGTCTTGTCTCTACTGAGAAGAGATGGTTACTACTGTTATGGCTGGCATGCTCACGGTAAGAAAAGGGGAGTGAGGGTTGGTGCTTACGGGGGAGATGGTGGTCATGGTTTGGGGAAGATGGTGTGGCTGTACATGGGTTGCTGGTTTGAGTAACAACTGGAGCTGCTGAGGGAGGCTGGGATGGTTGGAGATGACGAGTCCGACTACAGGGAGAAGAAACCGATGGTTCAAAATCCTAAAATAAGGTTTCTCCTCTGTTTTTTTTTTTCAAAGAGGGAGGTGGCTGCAGACAAGATGGTTTTTTTTTAGGTTTAGGTTTTTTCTTTTATTCCCCCTAGTAAAATTTTCTCCCCGCCTTGTGCATATTGTTGGAGGTTCACTTATATAAAGATCTCTACACGTGCTATTTAAAGAAATATTACAATAATTATTGCAGAGTTTGTCTTTTATAACCAGCACCAACAAATCCTATATATATGGCATTTTATATTGTAGTGATTATTTTTCATAATCAGCACGAATTAAATCATATATCTATGGTATTTTATATTGCAACAATTATATATGATTCAGTAATTATCTCCTTAACATATTGCTTCCTTAATATTAGCCCTGATGCTCTAGGTTATCGCCATATGTAAACCTTTAATTTTTAATTTTTTTTATTTTTATTTTTGAAAATTTATCAAAATATGGGTAAAAAATTGGGTAGCAACAGATGCCCCCTCTTTACAATGCTTACGAAGCAAAACTCAATGTTTTGCATAGTAAGCTTGTAAAGAAAAAAAAAATCTTCCTTCCTTGCCGAGTGATCCACTCATCCAAAGACTTTATGTTTTAAAAAAGAAAATGGTCTCGTTATCATGGGTAACCAGCCCTCTTTTTTTTTTTTTTAAAAAAAGAAAATTTGGTCTATTTTCACAGAGTCTGCAGACCCCCTCGCGATTTCCAGACTGACAGGACCAAAAGATTGATGTCTTCTCCCAAGTGCAGGAGTGTCGAAGTAATAAATAACCCGGCAAGATCAGGGTCAAACCATAAGGAGGTTAACTATAATAATACTAATAATAAGTTATAGAGGACTTTGAGATGCATGTTTAATGTGAGGATTTAGCAATGATAAAAACAAATGTCAAGGTTAGAGATCCACTAATAGTATTAGAAATAAGTATAGTATAAACTCTTTATTAATCAACTGGAAACCACACACAAAGGAGGTTCCAATCGGATGATTTATCCCTAATAGTTCATTATAAATTTCTAACATGGTCATATTTATTAATTATCTTATTTAAGTAACACCATACTTTTAAATATTGTCAGGAATTTATAATACTAACTTATGTTAACAACAAATCAAGTTACTTTCATAGCACATGTGTAGGTTATACCAGACGGTTGACTATGAAAGTGCTAAGCATTTTTTATACCAAGTGTTATACAACACAAATCTAGATTAACCATTTAACAAGTAAGGTATTAAGAATTAGTAAGATAAAAAGATAAGACATGTTAATAACAAACTTTATTGGATATAAATATCTAAGTCCATGTTGAGTTTATATTATAACTATTCTAACACCATTAGTGAAATCTTTTCACATTGACATAATAAACTTAGCTAAATATAATGAAGAACATAAACATAAATAAACAACATAAGAACACAAATATAGTAAAGGAAATAAAAAGTATAAACAAGAGATTAAGAAAAATATAACATGAAATAAAACTTAAACATTACAAAAATATAAAGAAAGAAATAAAGAGCATGATCTTAATCTGAACAATCAAGATGCCTAAATGCATGGCAAATGCCTTCTTTTATAGGTCAAAATTTGAAACTATTGATTTGATGACTAATTGTTGAGTGGGTGGCCAACTCTTGACTTAGTGAAAATCCTTATCTTCTTATTTGAACAAAACATCATTGCTAACATCAGAATTGGAACCAATTGTACTCGTGAAAGTTCTAGGAAATTGTCTTATCTTTCCAGGAAAAAAAATTGAGGTCATTTGGACTTCTAGAACTTGAGATATGGGCAGAACACTAAACAATATCTGGGCTGTAGGACATATTCGGACTTCTCCGTTGTTGCTATAATTTGGACTTGAAAACGGTATTTTAAATCTTGGACTCCCAATAAGCCTATGTCTTATCTTTCCATCCATATAAAGCAGACCTAAATTTGAGATCTACAGGTCCAGATATGACCCAATTACCGAACAGTGTTCCAGTTTGGACTGCACAAATATCTCTTTTCTAAGTTTGGCCCTCTCTTTGTCCTTTCAATTTCAGTATTTAAACTCATCAATCCATCCTGTCATTTATGTGATAGACCTGCATTTAAGATGAACATTTACTATAAATTAAAGGTATCTTATATTATTAGATATGTTATTATAAAACATTCTTTAGTTAAGGAGTTATTGATACTTCAAGTGCAAAATGACGATATAAAACCTTGATAAAAATACACTTTTAAGTACTAATCATAGACCCTCACCCCTTGGGCTACAGACCCGCTTGCCTGGGTCTGCATAACCCTGCGCCTGGGGCGTGCAAAACCGGGAGCGGGGTGCAGACTCGCCCGTCTAGGTTTTTTCTGCCGTGCCTCGGGTCTGCAAACCCCTCATAGAAAAAAAATTTGAAAACAAATATAATAACTAATAACAATTATTATTTTTGTTATTATTCTCGTTAATAAATTTTATAAAAAGATTATTACTATAAAAACTTGGACTAGACAATTTTGATATTATTATTACTTTACTAAATATTATTGTTATCATTAGTAAATTGAAAAAAAAAAGTTATTATTTATTGTTATCATTTTAGGTGGGGTTGAATTTCCTTATTAAAGCATGTTTAGTTTTGGATTTCAAAAATGCTTTGAAAAAAATTTGACAATTTTTTATTTTTTTCCTTCAAATTAATAATTTTTCCTTTTATTCATATTAAGATGTGTTTGTATTATTTTGATGTGATTATATAAAAATATATTTTAAAAAATAAAAAATATTATCTCAATATATTTTTTAAAAAATATTTTAAGATATTTCCAATTTAAGTTTTTTCCCTCTTGATTTTTTTTCTCTTATTGATTTTTTTTCATACTGTAAAGATAAAAAAAATTATTGTGACTTTTTTTATATGTTATACAAAAGTTAGGCGATAATATTTTTTTTTTCATTTCAGGTTGGGTAAAATTTTCTTATTAAAGCATGTTTGGTTTTGCGTTTTAAAAATTTGAAATTTTTTTTATTGTTTTCTTTACTTTAAATTAATATTTTTAGTTTTTAGTTTTTTTTAATATATTGATATCGAGTCTGGCTGCACAACCACATCCAAAAGAATATATTAAGTTGGATCCTATCCAACAAGACCCATTCGAGTTGGGTCATGTCTGTCCCAACAAGATCCATCAACGTAGGGTGCTGCTCCTAGCAATACTCTTTTTTTTTTCTTTTTTTTTTTTTCATGTTTTTCGTTTCCTCTTAGGCTAGACATTCTTTTCCAGACACAAGAAACGGTGCCTTATCCAAGGAGCATGTGGGTGGCTAGGCGCAAACCCAAATCCCTTGGGTCTTAAAGACCCGTCTGACTCAAGATTATGGGTCTTGCGTCAGGACCCAAGGCTAATGGGTCATGCGTCAGAAACAAAGGCTAATGGGTCCTACATCCGGACCCAAGATTCTTTGATCTTAGATTTCTAAATATAATTATTTTTATTATAAATATAATTATTTTTATTATAATTAATATTATTAATAAAATAATTAATAAATTTGAAAAAAATTATTATCAATATTGAAAAAAAATAGATTTGATTTGAAGTTTAAAATCAATAATAATAATAATAATAATAATAATAATAATAATCAATAAATTTTAAAAAAACTATTATTACTATCGAAGAAAAACCATAATTTTTTTAAAGATTAAAAAAAATAGATATTTTGGCAGATAAGTTGAATATTATTATTAATATTATAAGTATTATTGTTGGGTTTGACGTTGCAGCCAGACGCAACGCTCTTGGTTCCGACACTGCAGCCAAACCCAACACTTTTTGATCTTAGATTTTTATAATATCTTTTTATTAAAATAAAAGTTGAGCTTGCTTCGTAGCACGAGCAAAGAAGAAAAATGAATATATATATATCAATTATTATTAGTGTTGTTGTTGTTATCATTATCATTTGTAAAAAAATTTAAATTTTTTTTACTATAAAAACTTTGGTCAGACAAGTTCAATATTATTATTAATATGATAAATATTATTATTTGTATTCTAAATATTATTATTTTTATTATAATTAAAAGTATTAGTATTGAAAATATTATTATTAGTGTTATAAATATTATGATTTTTTTATAATTAATATTATTAATATTATTTTATTACAAATATTAAAGTTTTTATTATAATTAATATTATTCATATAATAATTAATAAATTTGTAGAAAATATTATTAATATTGAAAAAAAACTAAGAAATTTTATTTAAAGTGTAAACTTAAGAATTATTATTACTATTGTTAGTGTAGTTATTGTCATTACCAGATTTTAAAAACAATATATTACATCGAAGAAAAAAATATATTTTTTTAAGAGATTGAAAAATATAAGAACTTGGGTAGAGAAGTTAAATATGATTATAAATATTATAAATATTATTAAATTATTAAAATGAAAATAAATATTATTTCTATAGAAAAAAACATGGATTTGATTTTAAGAGTAAAAGTAACTAGTATTATTATTATTTATTTTTTTATTCACTTCAAATTAATATTTTTCCATAATTCATATTAAGATATTTTTGTATTATTTTTTATGTGATTATATAAAAAATATATTTTAAAAAATGAAAAATATGATCTCAATATATTTTTTAAAAACATATTTTAAGATATTTCCAATTTTATTTTTTACTCTTTTGTAATTGTTTTCTTTTCTCTTATTGAGTTTTTTTCAAACTGTAAAAAGAAAATAAATTAATGTGACTTTTTTATATTATACAAAGGTTGGATGATGATAATTGTTTTTTTTTTTTTTTTTTTCATTTCAGGTGGGGTTGAATTTTCTTATTAAAGCATGTTTGGTTTTGGTTTTCAAAAATGCCTTGACAAAAAATTGACAATTTTTTTATTTTTTTCTTTACTTCAAATTAATATTTTTTTTCCTTTAATTCATATTAAAAAATTTTTGTATTATTTTGATGTGATTATATATAAAATAGATTTAAAAAAATAAAAAATATTATCACAATATATTTTTTAAAAATTAAAAAATATTTTAAGATATTTGCAATTTTATTTTGTTTCCCTCTTGAATTTTGTTTTCTTTTCCCTTATCGATTTTTTTTATATTATACAAAAGTTGGGTGATGATAATGTTTTTGTGCATTTGAAGTTGGGTTGAATTTTCTTATTAAAGCATGTTTGGTTTTGCGTTTCAAAAATGCTTTGAATTGAAAAAAATCTGAATTTTTTTTTATTGTTTTTTTATTTTAAATTAATATTTTTGATGTTTTTATATATTTTTTTAATTTTATATTTAAATATATTGAGATTGGGTCTGGCTACACAACCACACCCAAGAAGAATATATTAAGTTGGGTCCTGCCTCAAGAAGGACACATCAATAATTTGTTTCCTTTTCTCTTGGTTCGAGCAGTCTCTCCTAGACCCAAGAAACTTGGGTCAGGAAAAGGAGGCTACACCCAAGGGAGCTTGGGTGTGGCTATGGAGCAGATCCAAATCCCTTAGGTTTGCAGCCCTGCCTGACCTAATATTATTAGTCCTTTGTCAAGATCCTTTTTTAGGTCGTGCATCAAGACCCAATGCTCTTGGATACAGAGTTAGGATCTAATTCCGTTGGGCTGTGTCAGGACCCAAGGTTCTTGTATTATAAATATATTGTTTTGAATTATAAATATTATTATTTTCATTATAATTAAAATTATTAATATTAAAATAGTATTATTTGTGTTGTTGTTATTAAATTTGAAAAACAACCATAGATTTAACTTGAAGTGTAAAATTAATTATTATTATTGTTAAATTTAAAAAACTATTATTATTATCGAAGAAAAACTATAATTGTTTTTTAAAGATTAAAAAAAATAAAAATTTTGGCAAACAAGTTAAATATTATTATTAATTTTATAAATATCATTGTCGGGTTTTGTGTTGTAGCCAGACTTAACGCTCTTGGAGCCGATGTTATAGCCACACCCAATGTTTTTTTGTCTTAGATTTTTATGATATTTTTTTAATTAAAATAATAGGTGAGTCTGTGTTGTAGCGCGAACCATTTAACTAGCAATTATTAATTCTTAAGTGTCCTAGCTTAAGTAAAAATTAATGAGTTAAAATTGAAAATGGGTTTGGATTTCCTTAATTTTACCCGAGTTACTAGATTGGATTATGTAAAAATAATTAAAAAGTTACCCTAAATTTTATAAGTTAGTCATCATATTTTATTTAATTAAAAATTGGATGCATCAAATTAACAAAAATGCTACTATGCGCATATCATTAAGTACAATAATAATTGGGGCTCTAATTCTCCATTCAAATTGCAAATTTTGTTTTGGGACCAAATCATTGCCCATTCTTCCATCATCCCCTCCAAGACAGCTATAAGATCCAATTTATTATTTCTTTCGCGATGCATTTTTAAGAACAAAACCTTAAATTAAAACTTTGAGTGGTGTAATTTAACTGGTCAGGTTTTAGATCTATTTTTTAGAGATCACCAGTTTGAGTCTCACAAATCACAGGACCAGTAGAGACTTACATAGTCGTTAACTTCAAGGCCAATGAGATTAGTCAAGGTGCGCACAAATTGATCCGAACTCCACGTTAATAATAAGAAAAAAAAAACCTCAAATCAAACCACAAGTTGCAAAGCTGAAGAGGAAAAGAAAAGCAAAAGCAAAAGCAGGAAGTCTTTTAGTTTCAAATAAAAGAAGAGATTTTGAGTTCTGGGCCTTTCACTGCATAGTCCAAGGTTTTACCTTTATTTTTGTTTCAGGTCATTTGGGTTGCTATTGTCGAAACCACAGGTAGCAGGGCCAAGTCCTCTTCCTTCGACATCAAAGCTTCTAGATGCTTCAATGCTGTTGAATTTGCTAACGGCTGGTTTAGATGGCAGTGAGATAGGGTTTTGCATTGCTACTACATTCTTCTATTAAGGGAAAGGAATTTGTGGCTCACCTACGTTTGTCATGTCCGTAATAGAGGCATAAGATGAGGTGTGATGCCTGCACAATCTGGTCCCAACAATAACAGCAATCATTTTGCTGGTAGCAATCTCTGGTGTTGTTTATATAATAAGGAGGAAGAAATATGAAGAATTGCGCGAAGATTGGGAACAGGAGTATGGTCCTCAAAGATTCTCCTACAAGATTGTATCTTTTATTATTGAATCAAAACAACATTAGGTACATGCCATGGAGAAAAACGCCGTTCAATAATGCTAAGACCTCAACCTTAACAACTAAGAAACTTAGAAGAAGAATAAGAAGAAGAAGAAGAAGAAAAGAATTTATTTAACTGTTGTGTTCATTACTTGTCCTACACCCTAAGAATTTACATATTTGGATGGAAATGCTACTTTACCTGATTTACCACTGCATAGTGCCGGAATAGGTTTAGTTCCAATTAGCAATGAAGCATCTAGAGAGCATGTTTTAACAATCCTGATATCATGAAGTGAAATTTCATGGAGGATTGATTACGTAAATATGCACTTACTTGTTCGACGTGAAATATAGAGGAAGGTGCCACAGAATTTTGAATATTGTATCATTTCTGCAATTTGTTTCTAACCACTTGTGTCTTGTGAGTTGTTACTATAGAACAATCGCCCTCCCTGCAAATCGTAAGCCTTGAGGCAATGAGGGCTTGTAGGAGTTATTCAATTGTGTCAAAATTATATAGTTTGATTATTAATGTCGCACGTCACCCCCGCGGTGATTCTGCTTTTGGCAATTTTTCGTTGTCTTGCTTGATTTGGGGTCTTGAGAGTCGCCACCTAGTAATTTATTGAAGGCTACTAGGAAACCGGATGTACTGGTCTTGTTAGAGATTCGCGGGTAAGGGACTGGTTGTGGCTAGGGAAGGTATTAGCACCCCTAGCGCACCCTACCTAAGGTAAGCTGCTTTGCGGTCTGATGTGATTTGAAAATTTAAAATATTAATTAAATTCTAAAGCTTTAATAAATCAGTTATTAAATCCCCGAATATGTGTAGAAACATGTTCTTACACTTTCATGGAAAATATAACATAATTTTATTTGTCCTTAGATATTTAACCATATTCAAATTAAACAAATAATTCTTTTTGTCCTTTTTTATTTTTATAATTCAATAACATAAATAAAAAAAAACAAACACACACACAACTTTCTTTTTATTATTTATTTTTCTTTTCTTTTCTTTTCTGTTTTCCTATCTTCCTTCGATATTTACAAAAATACAAATTACAAAAAAAACTCAAAACTAAACCAATATTACATGAAACAACAATTACATTAAATAATTCTAAAATTACAAAAAGACCCAAAACAACCCGGAACAGTGCTGAAAAGCATCTGGAGCAGAAAACAGTGGCAACGCGTCTTCCCACGAGCCACCGCCACTAGCGGCGCGTGGGTTCACGCGCCGCCGCAAGAAAGCAGACAGAGTGGATCTGACTCAGCTTCTCTCCTTCTTCCTTTCCTCGCTGGCGGTGAAGGTCACCATCACCTGCAACTAAAAGAAAACGCACAAGCAGTCTGTTTTAGTTAATTTTTTCAGATCTGTTTTGCATGTTTTTTCTCTTCTTTTTTAGACGATGTTGAAAATGCTAAAATGATGAAAATATATTAAAAACATTATTTTTTTGGATTTTCTTTGTTTTTCTCTATTTTTGAATTTTTCAGAAAATTTATCAAAACATGGGTCAAAAATTGGGTAGCAACAATTAATATACAAATATTTATTAACTAGCAGAATTGATAGATTTATGGAAACATATAACAAATTCTATATAAACTTAGCATGTATGGTGAATCGATCTCGGTTGATTATTGTTTATTGGTGATGATGGTTGATTTATGTTTGATAAAGTTAATTTTGAATTTATGTCTTTCGCATTAAATAAATAATAAATCATATAAACAAAATAGATGTATCTACTTCCTAAAGAACTATGTATCTACTTCCTAAATAGATGTATATACGATGAAAGAAAGCAGGTTATGTTGCTGCAAATTAATATTCAATTATTTATTATAAATGTTAAATTTCTTGTTTTAATGTAAACAGTCTCAACATATATAAACTGCTTTTCAGGATTCAAATAACATCTTAGAATATTGCACTATAAATCAAGGCTTAAATATTTGTTTAAAAAAAAATTAAATGACCTCACTAATCATGCATATTAATTCATGTATTAATAAAAAATATTTATAATTAACTTAAGTCTTAGTCTAGCACGTGATTTAAGCTCAAAATCTATATTATTTAGAGTCTATCTTATCTAAAAGCTTTTATGTCTTATAAACCAATTTAAACATTCAACTTCTCACTATATAATCTTATAATCTTTTAATATGAAATTAATGTTTTTTAAATTTTTTAAGATTAATTTCTTATTTATCCATAATTTATTTTAAATATATTATATTTTTATGTTAAAATAATTAATTAATTTGGGAATGGTTGGTTAATTCAAATGATACCCATAAATCTTTTCGTTGTTTCTTAAAATTGATAAAATTATAGAACTCAAATCCTACTTAATCAAAAAAGGAAAAAGAAAAAGAAAAAGAAAAGAAAAGATGAGAGCTAAATAATTTAAGGATAAGTCGTATGATAAGAATAATCTGTGTGCGTTGCATGCATCTTACATTATGAAACGGGACGAGAGCCACGCCAACGCATAAGGTGTCACTTGCTCCACCTCAAGCTTCTCTCTTAGCCATTACGTATTGGCTATGACATGACATGATATGATGTATATAATTTCTATTATTTATTATATTTATTTATTATTATTTTATAAATGTTATTTAAAAATATGATAATAATTGTTTTTTAAAGTGTTTTTTGCTCGGATATATATCAAAATAATATTTTTTTATTATTTTTAAAAAATTATTTTTGATATCAGTATATTAAAATAATTAAAAAATATATTAATTTTAAATAAAAAATTTTATTTATTTTAAAAAATATTTTTAAAGTGCTAATACTAAAAAACTACATTGACTTGTTTATTGTCATCTTTACCCTCTCCATCTTTCTTGATCAAAACCCATAATAGACTAAAAATTTAGAGTTAAGCATTGAGAAACAATCAGAGAGCCAATCAGAGAGCCAATCAGAGAGCCCACTTCGACCTTCCTTTAAATATAGGAGTTGTTGGTATACGTGGGGTGTTTGAAATATAGTTGTAATTGTATTTTAAAGTATTTTTTTATTTAAAATATATTAAAATAATAGTTTTTATATTTTAAAAAAATATTTTTGATATTAATATATTAAAATGATATGAAAATATCAAAAAAAATATTAATTTAAAGTGAAATAAATTTATTTTTTAAAAAATATTTTTAAAATAGAAAAACAAATAAATCCTTATAATTAAAAACAAAATTATCATTTTCAGTTAGCTATCAATATTTAACAAGGCGCAGTGCTTTTTCTAAGATGAGATCGTTCTTTTGCATAAAGTCAAAGATGGCCACCTAGGAATAACGTCGTTGAAATGGAATTTTCGCGTTATGTTCACCCTTTAAATTAAATTAAATTAAAAATAAATAAATAAATCTCGACACATACTTGACCAAGTTTATTCATTGGAATGGTGCATATGCAGATTTGCCCTTGCACTGAAATATTGAGGTTAATTTAGTCTGGGATCCATTTATCTTATCAAATTCATCAAGAGCAAAAAGATCTTAGCATGATATTTTTTCACTTTAAAATGACAAAAAAGCCTTTAAGAAAAGAAGTCAGTAAACTAGTTTTCAAGGGCTTATTTGTCCTCTTTCTTAACTGTTCTAAAAGACTGATATACTCTTGCAAGCAAAAACAATTAACTTGCAGGGTCTTTTTCATCCTTTTAAACTAGTTTTTTGGGCCTTTAAAATGACGAAATGATAATTATTTTGGAAGTCCAATTAGTAATAGAATTTGCTTCTTGCCATTGAAGATTTTAGAATTTTATTTTCTTTGACCTTGTATCAACTTTGAAAAGTAGTTTTCCCTATTTTTTCAGAGAGAAAGCTTCGGAGAAGGTTCGCATGCGCGCAAGTCATAGCAATGTGAAGAGACTGTTTATAATTCAGTCTTTAGACTGACGATTAGAAACTGTAACAACAATTGAGGAAAAACTCGAAGCGAAAAAAGTTTGTTTTCTTTTACCAATCTTATGCACGTTCTTGTGATGATTGCATCGTTCAAATCATTGCACTTTCTACTCGGCCTGTTTGTTTCCTTGAAGCTCTTGGCCTTAGCTCAAGAGGAAAACCACTTCATCTATAATGGCTTCACTGGAGCCGACCTGCTCCTCAGCGGGATTGCAAAAATCCATCCAAATGGTCTCTTAGAGCTGACAAACACTTCAAAACGGCAAATTGGCCGTGCTTTCTTCCCATTCCCTTTTCAGTTCAACACATCTTTATTCAACAATTCTCGGTCTCTCTCGTTCTCTACCCAGTTTGCGTTTGCCATGGTCCCTGAGCAGCCTACATTTGGTGGCCAAGGCATGGCCTTCACCATCTCTCCATCTGTGGAATTCACAGGGGCTGTGGCAGCTCAGTACTTTGGAATCCTCAATTCTACAAGCAACGGCCTACCTTCAAACCATCTAGTGGCAGTTGAGCTGGATGCAGTTCCAAGCCCGGATCTTAAAGACATCAATGACAGCCACGTTGGAATTGATGTAAACAGCTTGATATCCAATAAATCTTCTCCGGTGACCTACTTTTCAGATGAGGAAAAGGAGAATAAGAGCTTGTCTCTCATAAGTGGCCATGTGATGCACGCGTGGATTGATTATGATGAAGTAGAGAAGCTACTCAATGTTACAGTTGCTCCTATCACAAGAACAAAACCAACCTTGCCTCTCTTGTCAACACCTCTCGATCTTTCTTCTGTTCTGTTGGATTCTATGTACGTTGGTTTTTCTTCATCTACTGGAGCAGTGGCTAGCAGCCACTATATTCTGGGGTGGAGCTTCAACAGAGGCGGACAAGCTCAAAGTCTTGACGTGTCGAAGTTGCCTTCACTTCCCCATCAAAGAAAATCAAGAAAGAAATCATACTTAAGAATTCTGGTCCCAACAATAACAGCAATCATTTTGCTGGTAGCAATCTCTGGTGCTGCTTATATAATAAAGAGGAAGAAATATGAAGAACTGCGCGAAGATTGGGAACAGGAGTATGGTCCTCAAAGATTCTCCTACAAGGATTTATACAAAGCAACTACAGGTTTCACGGACAGGAAGTTGCTGGGAAGTGGAGGTTTTGGAAAGGTTTACAGAGGAGTATTGCCTTCTTCCAACATCCAAGTCGCGATCAAGAAAGTATCCCATGATTCCAAACAAGGAACTAAGCAGTTTGTTGCTGAGATTGCTAGCATGGGAAGGCTGAGGCACAGGAACTTGGTCCAGCTCCTAGGCTATTGCCGGAGAAAGGGAGAGCTCCTCTTGGTCTATGATTACATGCCCCATGGAAGCCTTGATAAACTCCTGTTTCGCAATGACACACCCAGCCTTAATTGGGTTCAGCGATATCAGGTCCTCAGAGGAGTTGCGTCTGCCCTTCTTTACCTCCATGAAGAGTGGGAACAGGTTGTTCTGCATAGAGATGTGAAAGCTAGCAATATACTGTTAGATGATGATTTCAATGGTCGACTAGGAGATTTTGGGCTTGCTAAATTCTATGATCGCGGGGCCAATCCTCAAACAACCTGTGTGGTTGGAACAGTTGGATATATTGCGCCAGAGGTTACTAGAACAGGAAGGGCCACTACCAGCAGTGATGTTTTTGCTTTTGGCACTTTTATGCTTGAAATGGCTTGTGGAAGGAAACCTTTAGAGCCAGAACAATCAGCAGAAAAGATGGTTTTGGTTGACTGGGTTCTTGATTCCTGGAAAATAGGAGACATTCTTCGAACGGTTGATCCAAAATTGGAAGGTAATTACGTGGTGGAGGAAATGGAATTGGTTTTGAAGCTAGGTCTGCTTTGTTCTTTCTCTACACCACAAGCTAGGCCAAGCATGAGGCAAACTGCGCAATATCTGGATGGGAATGCTAGCCTGCCAGAGATGCCTCTTGATGGTGCTAGCATAGGCTTGATGCCAGTTAGTCATGAAGGGCCAGGGGATTTCAACTTGTCTTTACATAGATCTAATGATTTCTCTGCTCCTTCCTTCTCTAGTACCGACTCAATCCTCAGCCGTGGTCGTTGAATCATGGCTTAACGAGGTAAAAATTCTTTAACCTCAAGACTAACAGCTGGCATGTGGCAAGCCTGGTATTGGTGGTGAAGAGGAAGGTAGATTGGAATACTTGGAAGGTTTGTGCATACCATCGTAATCCTCAAAGCACCACAAAGACTGCTCCAAGAGGGGTTAATTAATTAGCATAGAAACATAGGTATAATGTATGATTTAAGCAAAACACATGGTTGAAATAGTACAATGTTTGATGAAACAATGCTGATGTTATACACACATATAACTGTTTTAATCTTTCTACAAACAGTCAAGATTGCAAAAACCACGTTCAAGGACGATAGAAGATATAGACAGCAGCTTTGTAGGCTGAAAAGGGATTAAAACACCAGCCAAGAAAAAGTAAAAGAAACATTGCAACAAAATTTGCAATAAGAAGGCAGCAATATTAATAACCCTCTGCTTTCAGAAAGAGTGTAGATACCCAATTACCTAATGAAAAGGCTAGAGATGTCTGATCAAAAAGCTTCCATCATTTCTCCTGGTTATAGGGTGACAGCTTGTTGCGGATGGGGCAGCGCAACCTCTTGGGACAGGGTACGTTCAGCTGCAGACCCGCTCCCCTGGATCAACTACAGTTGTGGTGAGGCTGTAGCCCCAAGTTGCATACTCCTGGTGCTGGGGCTGACAAGCCCTGGGCACCTGTGCGTCAAGTGAGACTGCAGACCCCAGGCTGCAGACACAAGGTGCTAAGACTGGGCTGCACGCAAGGCTGCAGACCCAGGTGAGTGGGTATGAACTCCTGCGGCCTAAGATGTGCAGAACCGCGTGTAAAGGCTGCAGACCTAAGCGAGCAGGTTTGCAGACCCCCCTCGCAATTTTCAGACCCTCACCCTTTGGGCTACAGACTCGCTTGCCTGGGTTTGCATAACCCTGCGCTTGGGATGTGCAGAACCGGGAGCGGGGTGCAAACTTGCCCATCTAGGTTTTTTTTGCCGTGCTTGGGAGAGCAAACCCCCCCAAGAGTTGCAGACCCCTCAGAAAAAAATTAAAAAAAATTAAAAACAAATATAATAACTAATAACAATTATTATTATTCTTATTATTATCGTTAATAAATTTTATATAAAAGATTATTACTATAAAAACTTGGACTAGACAAGTTTGATATTATTATTACTATACTAAATATTATTGTTATTTATTGTTATCATTAGTAAATTGAAAAAAAAAGTTATTATTTATTGTTATCAATTTTAGGTGGGGTTGAATTTCCTTATTAAAGCATATTTGGTTTTCGATTTCAAAAATGCTTTGAAAAAAATTGGAAATTTTTTTTTATTTTTTTCCTTCAAATTAATATTTTTTTCCTTTTATTCATATTAAGATGTGTTTGTATTATTTTAATGTGATTATATAAAAATAGATTTTAAAAAATAAAAAATATTTTAAGATATTTCCAATTTTTTTCCCTCTTGATTTTTTTCTCTTATTGATTTTTTTTTTCATACTATAAAGAGAAAAAAAATTATTGTGACTTTTTTTTTATATTATACAAAAGTTAGGTGATGATAAATTTTTTTCATTTCAGGTTGGGTTGAATTTTCTTATTAAAGTATGTTTGGTTTTACGTTTCAAAAATTTTAAATTTTTTTATTGTTTTCTTTACTTCAAATTAATATTTTTAATGTTTTGTATTTTTTTTAATTTTTTAAAATATATTGAGATTGAGTCTGGCTGCACAGCCACATCCAAGAGAATATATTAAGTTGGATCCTGCCCAACAAGACCCATTCGAGTTGGGTCCTGCCCCAAGAATGACCTAAAATATCTTTTGGTCCAGCCACCGCTGGACACATCTGCCTTGGATCCTGTCTATCCCTAACAGGATCCATTAGCGTAGGTTGCTGCTCTTAGCAGGACCTATCAATAATTATTTTTTCATTTTTTTTCCTTTTCTCTTGGGTCAGGCATTCTTTTCCAGATACAAGAAACTCGGGGCAGGAAATGGTGTCTTATCCAAGGAGCATAGGGGTGGCTAGGCGCAGACCCAAATCCCTTGGGTCTTAAAAACCCGTTTGACCCAAGATTATTGGTCCTTCGTCATAAACCAATGCTCTTGGGTCCTGCATCAAGACCTAAGGCTAATGGGTCATGCGTCAGGAACAAAGGCTAATGGGTCCTATGTTAGGACCAAATTCCCTTGGGTTGTGTCCACCTAAGACTCTTGGGTCCGACGTTGGGGCCCAAGACTAAATGGGTCCCTGCATCTGGACCAAAGTTTCTTGAATCTTAGATTTCTAAATATAATTATTTATATTATAAATATTATTATTTTATTATAATTAAAAGTATTAATATTAAAAATAGTATTATTTGTGATATAAATATTTTTATTTTTATTATAATTAATATTATCAATATAATAATTAATAAATTTGAAAAAAAAATATTATCAATATTGAAAAAAAAACTATAGATTTGATTTGAAATTTCAAATAAATAATAATAATAATAATAATAATAATAATCGTCAATAAATTTTAAAAAAACTATTATTATTGACCCGATCGCGGCGGCCCTAAAAACACCAAATTATCTTTGAAATCAAAATGCCAGATCATTTTTTTTCAAAACTCCAATAGGAAACTGATTTTGGTAAAAGAGAAGAATTGCGTCTATGAGATCACGCGAGGCTTCCAAAGTGTATTCGTGAGTTCTTATAAAAAAACTCTCTCAAGAAAATGAATAATGCTTGGTCGTAAACATGATTGAATGACAAACTCATTATTTCATTGAAACATTGGAAAAGAAGTTTAACAACAAAGAACTTATGCCAACATATTGGGCTATGAACACTGGTATGATAACACATAAAGGGGTTAAACATTTAGTGATCATTGATTGGAATTTCAAGAATCAATCGTTCATTCTCCTTGACAAGGGCATCTTTTCAACAATCAATTGAAGTCATTTGTAGATCATTCTTGACCTAATATCACCATAGCTTTATCTTCAAGATAGTTGATTTCTAAGAGTTGGTGTGAAGTAATTAACTATAGGAATGATAAGTGTCTTGGCAATCATTTTCAGTGAAATCGTTCTTCTCAGTCGGGTTAGCAATCTTACCTAACCCAATGGCTTGTTCAATCCTCTCAGCTATAACAACCAGGTCAGTAAAATGTTGTGCAGAGCTTCTAACCAGGTACTCAAAGTATGGAGCTTTAAAGGTGTTGGAAAATAAATTGATCATCTCTTTTTCCAACATGGAAGGATTAACTTGTGCAGCTACCTCACTCCATCTTCGAGCGTATTCTCTTATGGACTCCTTGTTGTTCTTCTCCATAGCTTGCAAGCTTAAACGATCAGGGCCCACGTCTATATTGAACTTATATTGCCTCATATAGGCATCAACTAAGTCCTTCCATTTTTTAACCTTGGTATTGTCCAACCGCATATACCAAGTGAGGGCAGCATCACTCAAGCTGTCTTGGAAGAAATGAATTAGCAGTTTCTCATCATCAACCACCTCGGCCATTTTGTTGCAATATGCTTTAAGATGAGTTATAGGGCATTGAGTTCCCGTATATTTAATGAATTCTGGCACCCTAAACTTCTTAGGAATGACTATGTTAGGTACCAAACACATATTGACGGCTTTTACCAGGTCACACAAATGGTTTCCTTCAACTGCCCTTATCCTCTCTTCTAAAGCATTCCATTTTTCCAAACCCTCTTCTCTCACCATCTTGCCCTTTTGAGATTCTTTCTCGGTAGAATCAATGGTAGATGAAATTCTTGAGGGGTATGCTGGCTGGAAATGCATAGCTTGTTGAAATTCAGATGACACCTTATTTGCCCCCAGATTCTGTGGATCGAAATAAGTTATATGCATATCTTCAGGTTGAGCTATAAGTGTTGCTTTTCCGGATTTATCTCTCAAGGCCTGCTCAAGTAGACTAGTAAGCCTTACGACTTTTTCTTTAAGATTGTCCACCTTTTTTTATGTTGGGCTTCCAGCTGGGCTCTTTCTTCGTTTTCCATTTGTTTTTTTCTCGAACGAGTGTTATAAATGAGTTTCAATGGGGGACCTATATTTTCAACCTGTTAAATGTAAATCATGCAATTATGCAAAAAATGCTAAAGCAAAAATGCGTATGAAATGCGGACTTGCCCTTCACGGGGTGACAACCTAATAGAAAGATCCTAATTATTGAGTGCATCAAAGGGTTAGTCATTATCTAGTTTCAAAGGGTCTCTCGCATGCTCAGTGATCGTCCTTGAAAAGGTCGATATGAGGCTTACAAGTAGTGTGAAGATAGAGGCCCTGAGTAATATCAGTTTGGCATATCAACCACTTCCAAGTAAACAATCAAGCGAGAGTTGGATGGTTTCACGAGTCTTACCCAGGCTAAAGCCATTGGGGTACCGTTACTTCCCCACTTATCCTAGGTTATAAAGTGTGTGCTCTCAAAGTGATGCATGGCAACATAAACAAGGATGCATGCTAAAGCAGTAAATGTAGGACAAATAAACAAATAAACACAACAAATAAAATAGCAATAATAAGACAAAAGACAAAGCTTAATCCTAAGTCCCCAGCGGAGTCGCCATTTTGTAGCACACGACATCGCGGCGGCCCTAAAAATAATTTCTCTTGAATTATTATGGAAAAAGAACAGATTTCTGGCATCCGGTTCTCTTAGGAAAAATGTCTTGTTTGAGGAGTCGCCACCTAGTATTATGGTCACTAGGAACCCTAACTGGTTAATAGAGATTCTATGGCTCGGGATTGGTTACGTAAAAAGGAAGATATTATCACCCCTTAAATGTTCTGCCTAAGACAGACTGCATTGTTGGTTTTGTCTTAAATTGCTAAATATTTATTAATTTATGCTATGATGATTTGTTTATAATATTCCTGACTCTGGCGTCAGTGAATATTCGAGCTCGAATAATTCTAACTCTGGCGTTGATAAAAATTCGTAGCTAAAAAACAATTAGATCAATATTCTTTATTTCCTACTCTAGCACGAGTGAACAAATAAAAATAAATTTATTTTTATGCATGCATATTTTTTTTTTTTTTCTAGCTAAATAAAATAAAATACAACGAATAAAAATAATATAAATTTAAACTGGTATTTTTATTCCTGACTCTGGCATCAGTGAATAAACCAATAAATTTACATTATTTTTATTCATGATACACATTTTTTATTTTTTTCTACCCTTTTTTATTTTTCTGTTTTTTTATTTTTTGGTTGGGCTGGGCTGGGCTGGACCCAGCCCAGCATACGGTTTTGGGCTGGGCCTAGCTCAGCCCGTATGGGGATGGGCTAAGCCCAGCCAGCCCGGCCCGGCCACTGGCCCAAGCCAGTGGCCCGACTGGGCTCAGCAGCACGCGTGCGTTAGCACATGCGTGCTGCTGCACTGTGTAAGTGAATTAAAATTCACTTGCACAGTGCATAAGGCGTTTGAAATAAATGCAGAAGAAGAAACCACTTACCTGGTCTGCTGGAATCGATGGAGACGATGGCGAAGCTCTGGCTGGCCGGCACTGCCTCCTCTCCTCTGCTCCTTCTTCTGCTTTCCTTTGCTTTTTCTTCTGGTTATGGAAACGCTGAAAGCAGTGGCAGCGATCTCGTGACTTTCCTCTGCTTGTGTTTTTTTTTGGTCTGTGTGTCTCCTGGGTTTTCCAGTCGAGAGGATGATGAAGAGGCCGGCCTGGTGGGAACTTGTTTTTGATTCAGGGTTTTCGTTGTTTGCAGGGATGAAGGCAATGAGGGCCAATACTCGTCTCTATGTTTTGTTGTTCTCTGTGTCTCTGTGTATTTGTTTCTACGTGTCTCTCTGTTTTTCCCCTGTTTATGCTGGGTTTCCCTCTGGTTTTCGGTTCTTTTCTAGCTCGCTTTTCCCTTGTTTTTATGGGTTTTCCCCTCTGTTTCCTAGTTTTTTTTTTTTTTCGTTCAATCTCCTGGGTTTTGCCTCTGTTTCTGGGTTTATTCCTCCTTTATGTCTTTGGTGCTCTGGTTTACGGGTTTTTTTTTTATGTCTCGCCCTCTCTTCCTCCTTCGCGAGGTCTTCTTTGCTCAGTTTTTATAGAGACAGTGGCAGCCTCGGTGATGGTAACGGCTGGCCTCCCCTAAATGCTCCGTAACCGACGCCTTCAATGGAGAAAACGTCCGCGCCAACAGACGAAACGCCTTTGCCTTTAATGGCAGAGAGCCGTTGTAGAGACGGTGAACAGTTGTTGCAAAACGACCCCGTTTTGCTGGTTGCGAATTTGGTCCTTGTGATACTTCTAATTTTGCAATCAAACCCCTGGTTAAAATATAATTGGATCCTTATATTTCTACGCCATTTTCAAGTTAATCCCTGGACTTTAATCTATTGCAATTATACCCCCAATTAACCTCTAAACTTTGATATTCTTCAATTAAGTCCCTGATTTCATTAATTTAATTAAATCCAAAGTCCAATTAAGTCTCAAAACTTATCAATTCTCCAATTAAACCTTTAATTGGATTAATTAAATCAATTCCAAGCTTAATTAAGTCTCAAAACTTATCAATTCTCCAATTAAACCCTTAATTGGATTAATTGAATTAATTTCAAGCTTAATTAAGTCTCAGAACTTATTAATTCTCCAATTAAATCCTTGATTGGATGAATTAAATCAATTCCAAGCTTAATTAAGTCTCCAAACTTATCAATTCTCCAATTAAACCCTTGATTGGATTAATTAGATTAATTCCAAAGTTTAATTAAACCCCAAAAACTTCCAATTATGTTGCCCTTAACCCAAATTTTAATTAATTCTTCATTTATTTTATTTTTACTTGTTTTTCATCATTTTTTCAGCATTTTTTCAGTAAATAAAAATAATTAAAATAAAAGGGTCAAAAACTGGGTTATGACAGTTGCCCCCACTTTATAATATTTACTATGCAAAGATATTAGAAAATTTTATTTTCTTTTAGCTTTGTGTAGTAAATTTATAAAGAAAAGTAGATACAAAGAGAACTTTTGCTTCTTTTTTTTTTCTTTTTCTTGAAAACTTCAAAAACAGTAGATCGACACACGACCTTTACAAAGAGATGTAGAAATTAAGAAACAAGTCATTTGGAAGACGACCCACCTTTGTTTTTTGTTTTTTTTTTTAAAAATGGATCAAATTGTTTTGGGCAACCTGCTCGATTATAAAAGAAAGCAAGGAATTTCGCGAATGGTCTGATTGTTCCAGGCGACCTGCCCGATGTTTGAAAAATACGAGGATTTCTCAGATTGGTCACATTGTAATGGGTTACCTGTCCAGGGAGAAAAATATGAGGATTTTTCAAAGGTGGTCACATTGTAATGGGTTACCTGCCCAGTGGAAAAATACGAGGATTTTTAAAAAATGGTCACATTGTAATGGGTTACCTACCCAGTGGAAAAATACGAGGATTTTTCAAAACTGGTCACATTGTAATGGGTGACCTGCCCAGGGAGAAAAATACGAGGATTTTTCAAAAGTGGTCACATTGTAATGGGTCACCTTCCCAGGGAGAAAAATACGAGGATTTTTCAAAAGTGGTCACATTGTAATGGGTTATCTGCCCAGTGAGAAAAATACGAGGATTTTTCAAAACTAGTCACATTGTAATCGGTTACCAGCCCAATGAGAAAAATACGAGGATTTTTAAAAAATGGTCACATTGTAATGGGTTACCTGCCCAGGAAGAAAAATACGAGGATTTGAAAAATTCTTTGCTCAGCTTTTATAGAGACAGCGGCAGCCTCGATGATGGTAACGGCTGGCCTCCCCTAAATGCTCCGTAACCGATGCCTTCAATGGAGAAAACGTCCGCGCCAACGGACGAAACGCCTCTGCCTTTAATGGCAGAGAGCCGTTGCAGAGACGGTGAACAGTTGTTGCAAAACGACCCCGTTTTGCTGGCTGCGAATTTGGTCCTTGTGATACTTCTAATTTTGCAATCAAACCCCTGGTTAAAATATAATTGGATCCTTACATTTCTGCGCCATTTTCAAGTTAATCCCTGGATTTAATCTGTTGCAATTATGCCCCCAATTAACCTCTAAACTTTGATATTCTTCAATTAAGTCCCTGATTTCATTAATTTAATTAAATCCAAAGTCCAATTAAGTCTCAAAACTTATCAATTCTCCAATTAAACCCTTAATTGAATTAATTAAATCAATTCCAAGCTTAATTAAGTCTCAAAACTTATCAATTCTCCAATTAAACCCTTAATTGGATTAATTGAATTAATTTCAAGCTTAATTAAGTCTCAGAACTTATTAATTCTCCAATTAAATCCTTGATTGGATGAATTAAATCAATTCCAAGCTTAATTAAGTCTCCAAACTTATCAATTCTCCAATTAAACCCTTGATTGGATTAATTAGATTAATTCCAAAGTTTAATTAAACCTCAAAAAACTTCCAATTATGTTGCCCTTAACCCAAATTTTAATTAATTCTTCATTTATTTTATTTTTACTTGTTTTTTCATCATTTTTTCAGTAAATAAAATAATTAAAATAAAAGGGTCAAAAACTGGGTTATGAGAATTACTATAAAAAAAAAAAACCATAATTTTTTTTAAAGATTAAAAAAATAGATATTTTGGCAGACAAGTAAAATATTATTATTTAATATTATAAGTATTATTGTTTGGTTTGACGTTACAGCCAGACACGATGCTCTTAGGTCCGACACTGTAGCCAAGCCAAACGTTTTTTGGTCTTAGATTTTTATGATATCTTTTTTATGAAAATAAAAGTTGAGCCTGCATCGTAACGCGAGCAAAGAAGGATATATGTGTGTGTGTGTGTGTGTGTGTGTGTGTGTGTGATAGTATTGAACTTGTCTCGCCAAAGTTTTTATAGTAATTTTTTTTTACTATAAAAACTTTGGCCAAACAAGTTCAATACTATTATTAATATGATAAATATTATTATTTGTATTCTAATTATTATTTTTTTTTATTATAATTAAAAGTATTATTATTGAAAATATTATTATTTGTGATATAAATATTATGATTTTTTTTATAATTAATATTATTAATATTAAAATTACTATTATTTTTATTATAAATATTATAGTTTTTATTATAATTAATATTATTCATATAATAATTAATAAATTTGTAGAAAATATTATTAATATTAAAAAAAAGTAAAAGATTTCAATTGAAGGGTAAAATTAAGAATTATTATTACTATTTTTAGAGTTGTTATTGTCGTTACCAAATTTAAAAAAAAAAATTACTATCATCGAAGAAAAAAATAATTTGTTTAAAGAGATTGAAAAATATAAGAACTTGGGCAGAGAAGTTAAATATGATTATAAATATTATTAAATTATTAAAATGAAAATAAATATTATTGCTATATAAAAAAAACATGGATTTTATTTTAAGACTAAAATTAATTATTATTATTATTATTATTTTTTATTTTTTATTCACTTAAAATTAATATTTTTTTTAATTCATATTAAGATGTTTTTGTATTATTTTGATGTGATTACATAAAAAAATATATTTTAAAAAATGAAAAATATTATGTCAATATATTTTTTAAAAACTATTTTAAGATATTTCCAATTTTATTTTTTACTCTCTTGAAATTTTTTTCTTTTCTCTTATTGATTTTTTTCAAACTTGTTGGTTAAATTCGCAAGTGCACAAATCATAAGTAATAAAGTGATGAGTAGAGTATCGTCCCACGAGGATTTGTAAAAATTACCACTAATTACCAAAGTCTTTTAAATTATGATCTATTTGAGGAATCGAATAAGATAGTTTATGAAACAAAAATTAATGATTAAAAACAAACAACCAATTGATTAAATATTAATGAATTCAATTGTACTAGTTATAGGATTTCTGACTTACCGTAACTATGCCTATGTGAACTTTCTCGATTAAATTAATTACTCCTTGTTGTAACCCATTTTTGGGTCCCCATGAAAAATAAAATAAATAGCCAAAAGAGGTTAGAAAAATAACAGGAGGCAGAAGCGCTCGGAAAACAGTCAGAAAATTGGTCAAGGAATTTAAAAAATACAAGGATTGAATTTTTGACAGTATATTCTTGAAGGATGAAAGCCCTATTAAGAAGGAAAATTTGAATTTTGAGGAGAAAAGCCCAAATTTAGATGTTTATGGACTTAATTGGATTTTTATTTGAATTTATAGAAGATTTGATTCCAAGAAAAATTGATTTTTAAGTCAATTTGGGCTTTACTTTGAAGAAATTTAAGTTCTGGGGCCAAAATGTATTTTTTAGGAATTTATTGGGTCAAATCAGGGGTTTAATTGCATAAATATTGAAGTTTAAGGGCCAATTAGGGATTTAATTAAGAAAATCCGAAACCAGGGACCAAATTGGAAGAGGCGCGTAAATGGAGGGGCTGTTTTGCTTTGGATCAGGGGCCTAATTGAAGAAATTGAAAGTTTATTAATCAATTGAGGGCTAAATTGTGAAAATCAGAGACCAAGGACCAAAGTGAAAAAGGCGGCCAACAAGAGGGGCGGGGACCGAGTTCGGAGGACTGATTTGAAGTTTGACCCATTTAAATGAAACGGCGCGTTTTATCCAAAACGACGCCGTTTCATATATAAAAAAAAAAAAAAAAAAGGGAAAGACCAGAACGGTGTCGTTTTGAACGACACTGTTCATCTTCTTCCTTTCCCCCGCATAAACAGAAACAGAGACAAAACCATTTTTTGCTTTTTTTCAAAACTTCCCGCCTCTCTCTCCTCGCCCCCACCACCACCACCGAAAGCATCAATGGCCGACCAGCCGTTGCGTGATTGAAGGCGCACTAACGAAAGGCACGCCGGTTCCCTTTTTTTTCTTATAAATAGAGAGAGGCCGAGAGAGAGGAGGACCCGAGGATAGAGGGAGAAGAGAAATAACGCACGAAGGAGAGGGGAGAAGAGAAACAGACCGAAAGCAAGAAAGAACGAAACCAAAAACAGAAAAAAAACCGAAGGGAGGAGAGAGAGAGGAGACCGAAGAGAGAGAGAACCAACGAGAGAGAGGCAACACCACAGCGCCGCCGTCCTCGAGGCCACGACACCGCAGCGACACCGCAGCTCCACCAACGATCGCCTCCACGCCAGGTGCACACTTCTTCCCTCCCCTGCATTTTTTTATCATAGCCATTTTTGCCTCCTGCATGTAGCATGCAGGAGGCGGGGGGGGAGAAAAATAATTCTCCCCCCCCGGGCCATAAGATGCTGGGCCAGCCCGATGCTGGCCCAACCTTGCAAGCCAAGACCGGCCCACGTTAGCTTTGGGCTGAGACCGGCACACCTTAGTCTTGGGCCGAGACCGGCCCACCTTAGTCTTAGGCCGAGACCGGCCCAATATCATTATGGGCCGAGACCGGCCCGCCCCCTTTTTTTGGGCTGAGCCTGGCCCATTTATTTGGGCCGGCCCAGCCCTATAATATATATATATATATATATATATATATATATATATATATATATATATATATGTGTGTATATATGTTATATATATATATATTTATATATAAACAAATATTTTAAAAAAAATCTTTAAAAATATTGTGATTTTTCGGCATTTTTTTGTCAAAGTGGTTTAATGTTGGTTTGTATTTTTATACTGTAAAGATACAAAACCAGTGTTAAAAAATACCCGATTTTCGTCAAAACATCAAAGATTTTTTTTAAAATAACAAATGTTTTTGCCTTCAAAAATTTTCTAAAAAGTCCCTAAAAATATTGTTGATTTTTCTGCATATTTTTAGCAAAGAGGATTAATATTGGGTTGTATTTTTATACCGTAAGGATACAAGCTCAGTATTAAAACACCCGATTTTCGTCAAAGCAAAAAAAATAAATAATATTTTCCAAAAATTGTTTTTGTTTTAAAATACGGCCTAGTATCTCCAATATATATATATAAATATTATAACATCATATTTTCACACAACAAAGAAAATTTTCAAAACAATATATGTATTAACATGCATTTTGGCTTTAATAACCAGTTTATTCAAGCCATGAGAACTAGGCCAATATTTCAAAAATTCTAAAAAAATCTATTTTTTTCCTTTTAGTTTGTGGGATTACGAATTTATACGTAAAACGTATTCCTACATATTATTAATAAAGTTTTTGGTAAAGACGTTAGAACGGTTAGGATTTTACCCGATTAGATAAAAGACCTTCTTACCGAGAAGGATTTTTCTTGAACCATAGACAGACCAACGACTAGAAGTACAATAACACTTTAGTTTTTATCAGACTATAAAACAATGCAGCTTACCTTAGGTAGGGCGTATTTGGGGTGCTAATACCTTCCCTTTACGCAACCAGTCCCCGTACCCGATCTCTGAGACCAGTTAGGTTTCCTAGTGACCAAAATACTAGGTGGCGACTCCAAAGAACCAAAAATAAAACAAATTCGCCAGTCGAACCCGCATTTGATGAATATGATTTTTTTTTTAGGGTGCGACAGAATGGCGACTCCACTGGGGACCTTGTAGACTAAGCTTTGTTTTTGTCTGATTTGTTTGTGTTTTTGTGTGTTAATATTCCTTTCCGTTTATTTGCATATATATATTTTTTATTTTTATTTATTTTACGCGTATTATTTATACACTGTATAAATTGTCTCATGCATCACTTGCTTATATTTTGAGAAGCACACACAAGCCTTAAGTTAAGTGGGGAATTAGCGATTTACCCTAAGACTATCGGTCAGGGTTTAAATGCGTGAAACACCCAACTCATATCCGAGTGCCTGCTTGGTAATGGCGGACATACGTGTCTTAGCTATTCCTTGCAACGCCCCATACTGTCTTTACGAAGAACGTCACTGGGCAGATATGGGACCCTTCAAGACCAGATAGAAAAACTACCCACTCTCACTTAATAATTAGAGCTTGTCCTTAGGTTATGTGTCTTATTTGCAATATTATACTCATCGCGCATCACTTGTGCATCACATTTCATCCCGCATTTTATTTTTAAATTATCATATGCATTCCAGATTGTGAAACATAGGTCCCACATCCAGAGTCCACCAAACCCGTTCAAGATCAAGAATGGAGAATGAAGAGAGGGTCATCCTAGAATCCCGCTACCAAAGTGAATTGGAATCCATAAGGAATGAAGTTTCTCGAATGACCAATCTGCTTGAGCAACTTTTAAGAGCCAAGAACGGGGAGGGAACGTCTACCCAACCACCTATAGGAGTACAGTCAGTTCATGTCCCGGGGGTATCTCAGAACTTGGGGGCAGATTCAGTGACGGAGCAGCACTTTACACCTTCCATTCCCATTCACCCCCCTCAAGCTCATATCACTGTAGATTTAACAGCAGATGGGCCTTCCAATAATAGGTCCACTGGTTTTATGAACGATGACAAGATATCAGCCTTGGAAGAAAGGTTAAGAGCAGTCGAGGGAAATGATTGGTTTGACCCCATGCGAGCGTCTGAAATATGCTTGGTACCAAACATCACGGTACCAAAAGATTTTAGGATACCGGAGTTTATAAAGTACACTGGGTTGGAATGCCCAAACACTCACCTTCGATCTTATTGCAATAAGATGGCTGAGGTGATTCATGACGATAAGTTACTGATCTACTTTTTCCAAGATAGTCTATCGGGGTCGGCGCTAAGTTGGTACATGAGGTTGGATAATGCCAAGATCAAGAAATGGAAGGATTTAGTTGAGGCTTTCCTTAAGCAATACAAGTTCAATTTGGAAATTGCTCCAGATCGAATGAGCCTTATGTCAATGGAAAAGAGAAGCCAAGAATCAGTAAGGGCTTATGCGCAAAGATGGAGGGACGAGGCCATGCATGTGCAACCCCCTTTGATAGAAACGGAGATGGTGACTTTGTTCGCCAACACATTCAAGGCACCCTACTATGAGCATTTAATGGGTAGCTCATCTCAACATTTCTATGATGTTGTACGCATAGCGGAAAGAATAGAGCAAGGGATTAAAGCTGGACGCATAATTGAGCCATTGGAGACAAAGGGTTTTTTCGAAAGAAAATTGAAAGGTCCCGTTAACAACTTCGAAGGTGGGTTCAATGACAAGATAGCAGATTCATATAACCCACAAATACCTACCTCTCATGTGGCCCACATAAACTTTAACAAACCTTTTTCCACTAATCGAGCAAATGGCCAGTCAAACACCCAAAACAACCACCAACGACCAAACACAAGATACATTTCAGAACAACTACCGCCATTACCCATGCCTCTGAAGGACATATATGCCAAACTACTGAGCATTGGACAAATAGCTCCTATCCCTACATTACCGCTACAACCACCATTCCCCATCTGGTATAAGCCGAGTTGACTTGCGAGTACCATGCTGGTATTCCCGGGCATTGTCTTGAAACGTGCTATGGTTTCAAGAACAAGTTGTTGAAGCTCATCAAGATAGGATGGGTGTCATTTGAAGACACACCCAATATCAGTTCAAATCCATCGCCACATGACAAAAGTGATAGGGGATAAAGGGTTGGAAAACCTTGGTCAAGAATCGTCAATAATGAAGAAGGCGAAGATAAGGAAATGCAAGTGGGGAAGGAAGATGAAGCATTGCCTCGGTTGACTTTCCACACACCAGAAGAAGTTTCAGAACGGGTTGACCCAAGAACTTCTCGTAGTTTTCAAAATGTAAAACAACTTTATTTGCCTTAGCATGTTTTTGTCATTTGCTTTTGTCATTGCTTTTATTTTCTCTAGTGGGCAATCAGGGCTCATGATGTCAGCCAGATTTGGTGTTTGTCTTTGAGCCTACCTTTTCTTTAAATAAATGATGAGATTATGCACTTTTGGAACAAGTTGAGTGGTTACAAATAAAGTATCATAAAATGGTTTAATATGAAATTTAAGAAAAGCTACCCTTGAAATACAGCCTCACCTCTGGATAACATAATGAATTGATACATCACCTGTAAATTTTCTTTCAAGATAAAAATAGAGTTTATCAATCCTAGCAATGTGCATTTTTTTTAAAAAAATTATTGTCCTTTCACACTCTAAAGAGTTTTTTGTTGGTGGTTTTATTTTGAGTCGAAATGAATTTCTTCTCTATATAAAAACCCAGACTAGGATCGCACCCCTACACTGGGGGCAAGACGAGATGTTTTATGAAAAGTTTTACGAAAGCCTATAGATTTGAAAACCAAGCTAAAGCATTTGATAAAAGCATGACAAAAAGGCAAATACAAGTCATACATTTTGAGAAAAGGACTACTTGAAGAAAGTCAAAGACTTCTTCTCCAAGAATATGATAGGCAACACGAGAGATGAATCCAGCATACGACTTTAAAAGCAAAGGGAGTCTCATGAACTAGAAGAAGAGGATGGGACCTATGTTTCAAAACCAGGTACGAATGCATGCATTGCATCTAATCATAAATCATTGCATGTATGTTTTTTTTTTGGATCGTTACAGGAGGAGATCTTAGTGCATTCCAACAAGATTATGGACGAAGAAAGAATCATTGAGTTGATTCTAGAACAACAAGAAGAGAAGATAAGGATTCTCAAACCCTGCCAGCAGGAAGAACGACATCGATAGCATTCGGTAAAAAGGAATCGCCAGATGGGATTCCAAGTTGTTTGAGATCGCCAGAAGGGATCTCGTATTTTGATATTCGTCAATGGAGGTCGCCAGAATGGACCTCATATTTCATGTTTGAATAAAAGGAATCGCCAGATGGGATTCCAAGTTGATGGAGATCGCCAGAAGGGATCTCGCATTTCACTATTTGGAGGTCGCCAATGGGACCTCATATTTCATGTTTGATAAAAGGAATCGCCAGATGGGATTCCAAGTTGTTTGAGATCGCCAGAAGGGATCTCGTATTTCGATGAAGGTCGCCAGAAGGGACCTCATATTTCATGTTTTAATAAAAGGAATTGCCAGATGGGATTCCAAGTTGATGGAGATCGCCAGAAGGGATCTCATATTTCACTATTTTGGGGGTCGCCAGATGGGACCTTATATTCCATGTTTGTTAAAAAGGAATCGCCAGATGGGATTCCAAGATGATTAAAGGAGATCGCCAGAAGGGATCTCATGTTTCACTATTTGGAGGTCGCCAGATGGGACCTCGTATTTCATGTTGGTTAAAAAAGGAAATCACCAGATGGGATTCCAAGTTGTTTGGCTAAAGGAGATCGCCAGAAGGGATCTCATATTTCGATGAAGGTCGCCAGAAGGGACCTCATATTTCAGCTTTGAATAAAAGGAATCGCCAGATGGGATTCCAAGTTGTTTGAGATCGCCAGAAGGGGTCTCGTTTCGATATTCATCAATGGAGGTCGCCAGAAGGGACCTCAAATTTCAGCTTTGGTATAAAAGGAATCGCCAGATGGGATTCCAAGTTGTTTGGCTAAAGTAGATCGCCAGAAGGGATCTCATATTTCGATGAAGGTCGCCAGAAGGGACCTCATATTTCAGCTTTGAATAAAAGGAATCGCCAGATGGGATTCCAAGTTGTTTGAGATCGCCAGAAGGGGTCTCGTTTTTGATATTCATCAATGGAGGTCGCCAGAAGGGACCTCAAATTTCAGCTTTGGTATAAAAGGAATCGCCAGATAGGATTCCAAGTTGTTTGACTAAAGGAGATCGCCAGAAGGGATCTCATATTTCGATGGAGGTCGCCAGAAGGGACCTAATATTTCAGCTTTGAATAAAAGGAATCGCCAGATGGGATTCCAAGTTATTTGAGATCGCCAGAAGGGATTTCATACTTCGACATTCATCAAGGAAGGTCGCTAGAAGGGACCTCATATTGAAACCATTTCTTAGAAAAGCATGGAGTTTACAGAATTCTTCCCTCTGGGTAGGTCACCCATATAATAAGACCATCATTTTTCTTGGGTTCGTCACCCATACAATGAGACCATCATTTTTCTTGGGTTCGTCACCCATACAATGAGACCATCATTTTTCTAGGGTTCGTCACCCGTACAATGAGACCAGCACTAGGGTTCGGTCACCCATACAATGAGACCAACATTTTTTTCTTGGGTAGGTCACCCATACAATGAGACCATCATTTTTCTTGGGTAGGTCACCCATACAATGAGACCATCATTTTTCTGGGTAGGTCACCCATACAATGAGACCATTATTTTCCTGGGTAGGTCACCCGTACAATGAGACCATTATTTTCCTGGGTAGGTCACCCATACAATGAGACCATTCTTCATCTTTTTTTTATCTGGGTAGGTCACCCATAAGAATGAGACCCTTCTCCATTTTTTTTTTTATCTGGGTAGGTCACCCATAATAATGAGGCCATTCTTCCCCTGGGTAGGTCACCCAAAGAATGAGACCACTCTTTCCCTTTCCACTCGGGCAGGTCACCCATCATAATGAGACCATACACACATTTTTTGTATTGATTATGGGTAAAGGAATCGCCAGATGGGGTTCCAGGTTAAAGGAGATCACCAGATGGGATCTCAGATGGATTTCCATATTGATCAAACTAAAGTAAGAATTCAGAAGATCGCTGGATAAGGATCTCGAGATGACTAAATTTGGATCATAGTTTTTGGGATAAAGAGGATTGTTGCAAAAGACAAGGTTTCAGATCAATCAAGCTTCGACCAGATCAGTTTCGGGAGTTCCGTTTTGGGTTTATCTTTATAACACTTACTGCGCAAAACCCATGCTCCGTAAGCATTATAAAGAGGGCATCTGTTGTAACCCATTTTTGGGTCCCCATGAAAAATAAAATAAATAGCCAAAAGAGGTTAGAAAAATAACAGGAGGCAGAAGCGCTCGGAAAACAGTCAGAAAATTGGTCAAGGAATTTAAAAATACAAGGATTGAATTTTTGACAGTATATTCTTGAAGGATGAAAGCCCTATTAAGAAGGAAAATTTGAATTTTGAGGAGAAAAGCCCAAATTTAGATGTTTATGGACTTAATTGGATTTTTATTTGAATTTATAGAAGATTTGATTCCAAGAAAAATTGATTTTTAAGTCAATTTGGGCTTTACTTTGAAGAAATTTAAGTTCTGGGGCCAAAATGTATTTTTTAGGAATTTATTGGGTCAAATCAGGGGTTTAATTGCATAAATATTGAAGTTTAAGGGCCAATTAGGGATTTAATTAAGAAAATCCGAAACCAGGGACCAAATTGGAAGAGGCGCGTAAATGGAGGGGCTGTTTTGCTTTGGATCAGGGGCCTAATTGAAGAAATTGAAAGTTTATTAATCAATTGAGGGCTAAATTGTGAAAATCAGAGACCAAGGACCAAAGTGAAAAAGGCGGCCAACAAGAGGGGCGGGGACCGAGTTCGGAGGACTGATTTGAAGTTTGACCCATTTAAATGAAACGGCGCGTTTTATCCAAAACGACGCCGTTTCATATATAAAAAAAAAAAAAAAAAGGGAAAAGACCAGAACGGTGTCGTTTTGAACGACACTGTTCATCTTCTTCCTTTCCCCCGCATAAACAGAAACAGAGACAAAACCATTTTTTGCTTTTTTTCAAAACTTCCCGCCTCTCTCTCCTCGCCCCCACCACCACCACCGAAAGCATCAATGGCCGACCAGCCGTTGCGTGATTGAAGGCGCACTAACGAAAGGCACGCCGGTTCCCTTTTTTTCTTATAAATAGAGAGAGGCCGAGAGAGAGGAGGACCCGAGGATAGAGGGAGAAGAGAAATAACGCACGAAGGAGAGGGAGAAGAGAAACAGACCGAAAGCAAGAAAGAACGAAACCAAAAACAGAAAAAAAACCGAAGGGAGGAGAGAGAGAGGAGACCGAAGAGAGAGAGAACCAACGAGAGAGAGGCAACACCACAGCGCCGCCGTCCTCGAGGCCACGACACCGCAGCGACACCGCAGCTCCACCAACGATCGCCTCCACGCCAGGTGCACACTTCTTCCCTCCCCTGCATTTTTTTATCATAGCCATTTTTGCCTCCTGCATGTAGCATGCAGGAGGCGGGGGGGGAGAAAAATAATTCTCCCCCCCCCGGGCCATAAGATGCTGGGCCAGCCCGATGCTGGCCCAACCTTGCAAGCCAAGACCGGCCCACGTTAGCTTTGGGCTGAGACCGGCACACCTTAGTCTTGGGCCGAGACCGGCCCACCTTAGTCTTAGGCCGAGACCGGCCCAATATCATTATGGGCCGAGACCGGCCCGCCCCCCTTTTTTTGGCTGAGCCTGGCCCATTTATTTGGGCCGGCCCAGCCCTATAATATATATATATATATATATATATATATATATATATATATATGTGTGTATATATGTTATATATATATATTTATATATAAACAAATATTTTAAAAAAAATCTTTAAAAAATATTGTGATTTTTCGGCATTTTTTTGTCAAAGTGGTTTAATGTTGGTTTGTATTTTTATACTGTAAAGATACAAAACCAGTGTTAAAAAATACCCGATTTTCGTCAAAACATCAAAGATTTTTTTTAAAATAACAAATGTTTTTGCCTTCAAAAAATTTTCTAAAAAGTCCCTAAAAATATTGTTGATTTTTCTGCATATTTTTAGCAAAGAGGATTAATATTGGGTTGTATTTTTATACCGTAAGGATACAAGCTCAGTATTAAAACACCCGATTTTCGTCAAAGCAAAAAAAATAATAATATTTTCCAAAAATTGTTTTTGTTTTAAAATACGGCCTAGTATCTCCAATATATATATATAAATATTATAACATCATATTTTCACACAACAAAGAAAATTTTCAAAACAATATATGTATTAACATGCATTTTGGCTTTAATAACCAGTTTATTCAAGCCATGAGAACTAGGCCAATATTTCAAAAATTCTAAAAAAATCTATTTTTTTCCTTTTAGTTTGTGGGATTACGAATTTATACGTAAAACGTATTCCTACATATTATTAATAAAGTTTTTGGTAAAGACGTTAGAACGGTTAGGATTTTACCCGATTAGATAAAAGACCTTCTTACCGAGAAGGATTTTTCTTGAACCATAGACAGACCAACGACTAGAAGTACAATAACACTTTAGTTTTTATCAGACTATAAAACAATGCAGCTTACCTTAGGTAGGGCGTATTTGGGGTGCTAATACCTTCCCTTTACGCAACCAGTCCCCGTACCCGATCTCTGAGACCAGTTAGGTTTCCTAGTGACCAAAATACTAGGTGGCGACTCCAAAGAACCAAAAATAAAACAAATTCGCCAGTCGAACCCGCATTTGATGAATATGATTTTTTTTTTAGGGTGCGACACTCCTAATGTTGATAATCAGGTTTTTCTAATGTAAATATTAATCTCTCTCGAGTATCAATAAATTATTTCGACAAACAAATTTCATGTACTTTACGAAAGTTCTGAACTTGTCGAAATTTATTAAGTACTGTAAAACCTGTAACGATTACAAAAGTTCTTTAGATATCTCTATCCTATAGATTTCTTAAGGTATTTCAAACAATAGCTAAAACAATTATCACTTCTCAGTTTCAAATTGAATTCTAAATCATGCAGATATTGGCCAAACACATGCAAGCATTACACATAAAATGAAATACTCAACATCTTAATGTAATAATTCAATTGCAGAAATTGTTCACATAATCATAGTAAGATTACATCAAAAATCCCAGAATAAAAGTCTACTCCATAGTTAAATTAAAGAGAAACAAACTTGATACGATGAACATCACTCAACAGTAGAGAATTTCCGTGTAATAGATACATGTCCTCTCGGTTTTCAATAGTTTTGCCTCTGCTCTTTTTGTTCCTGTTGGTGCCACCTCCTCTGTTTTTCTTTTCTATGTTGTAGGGTTTCTACATGTCCTCACTCCCCTGTTTTCAGAACCCTCTTCTCTTCTTTTATATTATGGCTTTTCTACCCCTGCAGTAATGAGGAAAGTTTCATTTTCTGCATTGAATTCCTTCCTACTCAAACATTGCGGGCCAGATTTGAGGTAGAAAACGTGTGAATTCAAAGATCTTTATTTCTGGAGAATTTGTAGAGAATCAAATTATCTTTCCAACTAAACTGATCTTTATTTTTGGACCTCTGAGCATTGAGATAAGGGCCATAAACCGAAACAGTCTTTGTAGTGCAGGAATTTTGGGCTGGTTCAATCCTTGTTTTTCAACTTGTTTTTTGGGCTTTGAAACAACAAAACTGAGTTATATGCCCTTCATATGTTTAGTAGACCTTCATCTTAGCTATTTGAAAATGGTGACAAACATCTGGAACTAAGTTGTATAACTTCTTTTACAGCACATAATAAATCACTGTTCAATTTTACTGCCGAGCTCTGCCTATTTAGTAACCTAAGATCTGAAAACACATTAATTTTCCACGAGGTCAATATTTCAAAAAGAGATTCAAAATTCTAATTGTCTTGTGAAACATATCTAAAATATTTAAAAATCAAGCATGAATAGTGGAGAATATACATGCTAAAAATTCTCTTATCAAAACCGTAAAAAGAAAATAAATTAACATGACTTTTTTTATATTAAAACATGTTTGGTTTTAATTTTCAAAAATTCCTTGATAAAAATTTAACTACTTTTTTATTTTTTTTTATTTAATTCATTTTAAGATGTTTTTGTATTATTTTGATGTGATTATATATAAAATAGATTTAAAAAAATAAAAAATATTTCAAGATATTTGCAATTTTATTTTGTTTCCCTCTTGATTTTTTTTCTTTTCCCTTATTGATTTTTTTTATATATTATACAAAATTTGGGTGATGATAATTTTTTTTTTCATTTGAAGTTGGGTTGAATTTTCTTATTAAAGTATGTTTGGTTTTGCGTTTCAAAAATGCTTTGAAAAAAATCTAAATTTTTTATTGTTTTTTTATTTCAAATTAATATTTTTGATGTTTTATATTTTTTTTTAATTTTTTTTTAAATATATTGAGATTGGGTCTGGCTACATAACCACATCCAAAAAGAATATATTAAGTTGGGTCCTACCTTAAGAATAATCCAAAATAGCTTTAGGTTCAGTCGCCACTGGACCCATCAATCTCAACTGCTACTACGAGCATGACCCATCAGTGTTGGGTCCTACCCCTAGAAGGACCCATCAATATTTTTTTTTTCTTTTCTCTTAGTTCGAGCAATCTCTTCCAAACCCAAGAAACTTAGGGCAGGTAAAGGGGGCTACACTCAAGGGAGCTTGGGTGTGGCTATTGGAGGAGACCTAAATCCCTTAGGTCTGCGGCCCTGCCTCACCTAAAATTATTGGTCCTTTGTCAAGACCCTCTTTTAGGTCGTGCGTTAGACCCAATGCTCTTGGATACAGAATTAGGATCTAATTTCGTTGGGTTGTGTCAGGACCCAAGGTTCTTGTATTATAAATGTATTGTTTTGTATTATAAATATTATTATTTTCATTATAATTAAAATTATTAATATTAAAATAGTATTATTTATGTTATTGTTGTTGTTGTTAAATTTGAAAAACAATTATTATTAATATTGAAAAACAACCATATTTGAATTAAAGTGTAAAATTAATAATTATTATTATTACTATTAAAATTTTAAAAAACTATTATTACTATCAAAGAAAAACCATAATTTTTTTTAAAGATTAAAAAAAATAAAAATTTTGGCAAACAAGTTAAATATTATTATTAATTTTATAAATATCATTATTGGGTTTTGCGTTGTAGCCAAACTCAACGCTCTTAGATCCGATGTTATAGCCACTCCTAACGTTTTTTTGTCTTAGATTTTTTATGATATTTTTTTATTAAAATAATAGGTGAGCCTGCGACGTAGCGCGAACCATCTAACTAGTAATTATTAATTCTTAAGTGTCATAGATTAAGTAAAAAATAATGAGTTAAAATTGAAAATGGGTTTGGATTTCCTTAATTTTACCCGAGTTACTGGATTGGATTATGTAAAAATAATTAAAAAGTTACCCTAAATTTTATAAGTTAGTCATCGTATTTTATTTAATTAAAAATCAGATGCATCAAATTAACAAAAATGCTACTATGCGCACAACATCAAGTACAATAATAATTGGGGCTCTAATTCTCCATTCAAATTGCAAATTTTGTTTTGGGACCAAATCATTGCTCATTCTTCCATTATCCCTACCAAGACCCCTGTTTATCTGTTGGCTATAAGATCCAGGCCCCGTTTATTTGCTGGAAAATAGTTTCTTTTTGGAAAGTGAATTCCGGGAAAAATGAATTCTGGGAAAGTATTTTACGATATTTGGTAGTTTAATGGAAAATAACTTGGAAAACACTTTCCAGTGTTTGGTTTATGTCATGAAAAATGAGCTAGAAAAATAACTTATTAATATTTTATTTTTCTCAAGTTTATTAAAATAATGAGGAACAAATCTTACTAATTAAAAAGTTGAATGAGAATGAATTTGAAAAAAATATATAATTTCATAAATTATCTCAAATAAAATAAATAATAATCAAAATAATAGAGATCAAATCTAAAAAATTAAAAAAAATAAAAGATTAAGAAATTAAAATAATAATAATCAACATTTCATCAATTATTTCAAATAAAATAAGTAACAATCAAAAGAATGAGGACCAAATTTGATAGATAAAAAATTTCAATAAAAAATTGACAAGGGAAAAGGAAATAGCAATTATAAAAATAAGGACCAAAGTTAATATAAAAAATAAAATTTTAAGAGATGAAATTGAAAAATAAATATTCAAAATAAAATATATATAGCAATCAAAAGTTTGAGGATCAAATTTGATATAATCAGCAAATAATGATATTTCTAAATTTTTCACAACTTCCGGAAAGTATTTTCCCCCTAAATTTTTCAGGAAAACACTTTTATGAAAACCAAGCTAAATTTTCCTTTTACTAGAAAGTGTTTTCCATTTACTAACTTTTCTAATAGCAAACAAACACAAGAAAGTTTGGAAAGTGATTTTCCCAGAAATTACTTTCTAGAAAACAAACACATCTAAAGGGAAAATACTTTCATGAAAACCAAACCAAATTTTTCTTTGACTAAAATTGACTGGAAAGTGTTTTTCATTGATCGGAAAGTGTTTTTCATTGACCGAAAAGTGTTTTCCGTTGACCAACTTTCCTAATGACAAACAAACACAGGAAAATTTGGAAAATGGTTTCCCGAAAACTACTTTCCAGAAACCAAACATGGCCCCAATTTATTATCTCTTTCGCAACGCATTCTTAAGAACCAAAACCTTAAATCAAAACTTTAAGGGGTGTAACTCAACTAATCAAGTTTTAGATCTATTTCTTAGAGGTCACAAGTTTGAGTCTCACAAATTCTAGAGCTATTGGAGGCTTACATGATCGTTAATTTCAAGGTTCATGGGATTAGTCAAGGTGCGCACAAATTGATCCAAACATTTACGTTAATAATAATAATAAATAAAAAACCTCAAATCAAACCACAAGTTGCAAAGCCAAAGAGAAAAATAAAAGCAAAAGCAGGAAGTCTTTCAGTTTCAAATAAAAGAAGAGATTTTGAGTCGGGGCCTTTCACTTCATGGTCCAAGGTTTTACCTTTATTTTTTGTTTCAGGTCATTTGGGTTCCCATTGTCGAAACCACAGGTAGCAGGGCCAAGTCCTCTTCCTTTGACATCGAAGCTTCTAGATGCTTCAATGCTGTTGAATTTGCCAACGACTGGTTTAGATGGCAGTGAGATAGGGTTTTGCACTACTACTACTTTCTTCTATTAAGGGAAAGGAATTTGTGGCTCACTTACGTTTGTCATGTCTGTAACAGAGGCATAAGATGGGGTGGGATGCCTGCACAATCTGGTCCCAACAATAACAACAATCTCTGGTGTAGCTTATATAATAAAGAGGAAGAAATATGAAAAACTGCGCGAAGATTGGGAACAAGAGTATGGTCCTCAAAGATTCTCTTACAAGATTGTATCTTGTATTATTGAATCAAAACAACATTAGGTAGATGCCATAGAAAAACATCGTTCAATAATGCTAGGACCTCAACCTTAACAACTAAGAAACTTAGAAGAAGAAGAAGAAGAAGAAGAAGAAGAAGAAGAGCATTTACTTGACTATTGTGTTCATTACTTGTCCTACACCCTAAGAATTTACATATCTAGATGGAAATGCTACTTCACCTGATTTACCACTTCGCGGTGAAGGAATAGGTTTAGTTCCAATTAGCATTGAAGCATCTAGAGAGCATGTTTTAACAATCCCGATATCATCAGGTGAAATTTCATCGAGGATTGATTACGTAAATATGTACATCAAGACTTGTTCGATGTGAAATTTACAGGAAGGTGCCATATAATTTTGAATATTGTAGCATTTCTGTAATTTTTTTCTAACCACTTGTGTCTTGTGAGTTGTTACCATAAAACAGTCGCCCTCCCTGCAGACCGTAAGCCTAGAGGCAATGAGAGCTTGTAGGAGTTATTCAATTGTGTCAAAATTCTATAGTTTAATTATTAATATACAAATATTTCTTAACTAACAGAATTGATAGATTTATGGAAACATATAACAAATTATATTTAAACTTAGCATGCATGGTGAATCGATCTTGGTTGATTATTGTCTATCTTTGTTGATTAAAGTCAATCAATAATGAATAATTTATGATTAATTAAGTTGGAAAATAATTTTAATGCCTTTCACATCAAATAAATAATAAACTATATAAACAAAATAGATGTAATTACTTGCTAAAGAATTATATACAAACAAAGAAAAACATGTTATGTTGGTGTTAATGATTCAATCATTTATTATGAAGGTTAAATTGCTTGTTCCTTAATGTAAACGGTCTAAATACAAATTATTTTTTAGGATTCAAACAATATCATCTTAAAATATTGTATTATAAATCTTGGCCTATAAATATTTGGATTTTTTTAATATTAATTTCTTATCTATTCAGAATTTATTTTAAACCTATTATTTTTCCATGTTAAAATAATTAATTAATTTGGTTGAATTTGTTTATTAAATGGTTGGTTAATTGATTAGTATTTTAAAAGTGCATTTTATCAAGGTTTTATATCATCATTTTGTACTTAAAGTATCAATAACTTCTTAACTAGTGCATGTTTTATAATAACAAGTCTGATAATATAAGATAGCTTTAATTTATGGTAAATGTTTATTTTAAATGCAGGCATATCTTACAATTCAAATGATTGATTGATGTGATTAACTATTAAAAATGAAAGGACAAATAAAAGGCTAAACTTAGAAAAGATATATTGATTTAATTCAAATTGGAACATTATTCAGTCATTGGGTCATATCTAGAGCTGTAGATCTTGAATTTTAGTTTGGGTTATATGGCTAGAAAGCTAAGAAATAGGCCTTCAACTTTCATGAGAGTGGAAGACCCAAATCTGTCGTTTTCAAATTCAAAGCTTGGCCATAAAAGAGAAGTCAAAATCTATCATGCAATCCAACCCAAACACTACTCAGAATTTTACCCATAACTGGAGTTCTATAAGGTAAAATGACGTCAAATTTGGTGGGTGGAAAGATAAGATAATTTCCAACAACTTTCATGAGACCACTTGCTCAAATTCTGATGTTAACAATGATATTTCATCTAGACAAGAGGCTTGAGGACTATACATCACGTCCACAAGAAGCATTATTCAGTATTTTAGCAATATCTCGATTTGTAGTGATCCAAATGCTATGAAATGTTGTGGGTGGAAAGAGGAGATGATTTCCAACAACTCTCATGAATAATACTTTGCCAAATTCTGATTGCATCAATGTCATTTCATCCAGCCAAAATGCTTGAGTGCTGTTGTTCATCAAGTTCACTAAATCAATAGTTAACGAGTACATCAATAATCAATTACCAAATGAATAATTCTGAATTTTAGCATGTAAAAGGAGGCATTTGTCATTCATTTAGGCATCTTGGTTTTTAGATCAAGATCATGTTCTTGCTTTCTTTGTATTTTTGTAGTGTTTAAGCTTTATTTCATGTTATAGTAGTTTTTTGTTTGTGTTTTTCATTTCCTCTACTATACTTAGTTAACTATGTTCTTATCTTGTTTATTTATGTTCTTATTCTTCATAATGTTTAGCTAAGTTTATCATATCAAGGTGAAAAGGTTTTACTAATAGTGTTAAAATAAGTATAATATAAACTCAATATGAACTTAAATGTTTATATCCAAGAAAATTTGATATTAACATGTCTTATCTTTTTATTTTATCAATCCTTAATATCTTGCTTATTAAATGGTTAATCTAAATTTGTATTGTATAACACTTGGTACATCAAATGCTTGATCCTTCATAGTCTTCCGCTGACATTATTGTTATGAAAGAAACTTGATTTGTTGTCAACATAAGTTAGCATCATGAATACTTGATAAAATTTATATGTATCATGTAAATAAAATGATTAATATGATCATGATGATGATAATTTATAAAGAGTTTATATTTTACTTATCTCTAATACTATTAGTGGATCTTCTAACCTTAATAATTGTTTTATCTTTGTTTTTATCTTTACATTAATATCATTTCTCACAATTCTCTTTGACTTTTATTATTATTATTAATTTATATAATTAATCTCTATATGATTTGATACTAATATTATCGGATTATTTATTATTCTGATCCTCTTGTACTTGGAATCATTAATTCAAATGATTCCATAAATCTTGTCATTGTTTCTTAAAATGGATAAGATTATAGCACTCAATTACTACTTAATCAAACAAGAAAAAAAAACGATAGAAATAGAAAAAAGACGAGAGCTAAATGGGTAGGCATAAGTGTAGTGGGTTAAGGATAAGCAGCATCTTTCATTAGGAGACGAGACGAGAGCCACGCCAACGCATGAGGTGTCCACCTAAAGTTTATGTATCGGCTACGGCATGGCATCGCATGACAAGACATGACGTATTTGAATTCTACTATTTATTATATTTCATTTATTACTATTTTCTTTTAAAGGGAATTGAAAGGGAGAATAGCTGTTATTTTTTTGAAGTTTTTTTTTAAATATATTAAAATAATAATTTTTTTATTTTTAAAAAAATATTTTTAATATTAATACATTAAAAATATTCTAAAAACATCATAAAAATATTAATTTGAAATAAAAATAATAATAAATAACAAATATTTTTAAAATATTTTTAAAATATTAAAAATAAAGAATCTCTGAGTGGATCGCAAGAATCATGTACAGAATTGTCATTTTCAGTTAGCTATCAAGGCGCAGTGATTTTTCTAAGATTGTATCGTTCTTCTGCCATAGTTTTTTTTTTAATATATTAAAATAATAATTTTTTATTTTTTAAAAAATATTTTTAATATTAATACATTAAAATATTCTAAAAACACCATAAAAATATTAATTTAAAATAAAAATAATAATAAATAATAAATATTTTTAAAACATTAAAAATAAAAGAATCTCTGAGTGGATCGAAGAATCATATACAGAATTGTCATTTTCAGTTAGCTATCAAGGCGCAGTGATTTTTCTAAGATTGTATCGTTCTTCTGCATAGTGCATAGAGTCAAAGATGGCCACCCAGGAATAACGTCGTTGAAATGGATTTTTCACCCTTTAAATTAAATTAAATTATAAATAAATCTCAGACACATACTTGACTTATAAGTTTATTCATTGGAATGGGGCGTTTGCAGATTTGCCCTTGCACTAAAATATTGAGGTCAATTTAGTCTTTTCACGGGATCCAAATTAATCAAGAGCAAAAAGTTATTCGTATGTTATTTTTTCACTTTAAAATGACAAAAAAAAAATCCCTTAAAGCTATTAAACTGGTTTTTCAAGAGCTTATTTGTCCTTGACACTTTCTTAAACGTTGTAAAAGACTGATGTACACTTACAAGCAAAAACAATTAACTTATATTCAGGAGTTTTTTATTTTTTCAAACTGGTTTTTTTATTATTATAATAAAAAAAATTTATAAGCAATTTGATTATATATATATAAAACCTGGCACATGAGCTTTTCTTGTGCTATTTATGTGGTTATTTAAATAGTAGCTTTCAAGGCGGTGTTGAAATTGTCTTGGCAACCCCTCCATATCTAAATTACGCTTGTGGTCAACCAACTTAAGGTTTGGTGCTAACAACTTTTTCTTCTTCTTTTTTTTCGACTCCTTGATTAATTCAAGGCGGTGTTGAAATTGTCTTGACAGCCTCTTCACGTTTAGGTTACGCTCGTGGTCACTCAACTTAAGATTTTGGTGCTAACAATATTTTCTTTTACTCCTTGATTTCTACACCTGACCCTCTAAAACTTAAAACCAACATTTTAATTTTTCTTGGAATTTGATCTCTTTTCTTGTAATTATTATTGATTTTATTTGAAATAATTTATAGAATTGAAAATTTTTTATTTATTAAATTTGAATCTTTATTCTTTTGATTGTTATTTATTTGTTTTAGATGGTTTTTTGAATTTATTTTTTTATTATTTTATCCTTTAATTTTTTTCCTATCAAATTTGATCATCATTTTCTCCATTTTTTTAAGCTCATGTCTCTTTAATTTTATCATTCGGTATTTATTTAATTAGAGATTAGGTTCCATTATTTTTTTATTTCATTTCAATAGAAACTTTCATTGGTTTTGAAAATAACATGGGTTATATTGAATCTTTTTACTTGTTGCTCTTTGTTAAATTTAACTTTTTTTGAGAAATTTAATTTTTTTAAAATTTTAATTTAATTAATTAATTAATTAATTATAAACATTTTCTCCCATGAATTATTTGTGTCAATGGATTCGTTCAATCCAAAACTTGAGATAAAGGGTGTAATCTGAAAAAAGATTCATAAATGGTTGTTAATGGAGTTGAAGTTACCAAATTTAGAGGGGCCAGTGTCTATTTATGCCTAATTGCTCCACATATATATAGAAATATAATATAAAAATGGAAACAAATAGACTAGAAACGACATCTTTTATGTCAATGACACCAAAAAAAGAGGATATTAAATTAATGGAATTGAGATATGGACAGAATATAATAGAATAAAGCCACTTTGAGGTTTTCTATGAAATGAAGCATGAAACGAAGACACTACGAAGAAATTCCGAGAATTACAAAGAAAACTTCGAGTTAATATTGGTTGAAAAGTAGTTTTCCCTCTCTTTTTTTCCAAGAAAAAGCTTTGGAGAAGGTTCGAATGCGCCCAAGTCATAGCAATGTGATGAGACTTGTTTATATATAATTCAATCTTTAGACTGAGGATTTGAAACTGTAACAACAAATAAGGAGAAACTCGAAGCGAAAAAAGTTTGTTCTTTTACCAATGTGTAACTGAAGAAGCAAAAACAATCTTCTGCACGTTCTTATGATGATTGCATCGTTCAAATCATTGCGCTTTCTACTCGGCCTGTTTGTTTCCTTGAAGCTCTTGGCCTTAGCTCAAGACGAAAACCACTTCATCTATCATGGCTTCACTGGAGCCAACCTGCTCCTCAGCGGGATTGCAAAAATCCATCCAAATGGGCTCTTAGAGCTGACAAACACTTCAAAACAGCAAATTGGCCGTGCTTTCTTCCCATTCCCTTTTCAGTTCAACACATCTTTAATCAACAATTCTCGGTCTCTCTCGTTCTCTACCCAGTTTGCGTTTGCCATGGTCCCAGAGCTGCCTACACTTGGTGGCCATGGCATGGCCTTCACAATCTCTCCATCTGTGGACTTCACAGGGGCTATGGCAACTCAGTACTTTGGAATCCTCAATTCTACAAGCAAAGGCCTACCTTCAAACCATCTATTGGCAGTTGAGCTGGATGCAGTTCCAAGCCCGGATCTTAAAGACATCAATGACAGCCACGTTGGAATTGATGTCAACAGCTTGGTATCCATTGAATCTGCTCCGGTGACCTACTTTTCAGATGAGGAAAAGGAGAATAAGAGCTTGACTCTCATAAGTGGTCATGTGATGCACGTGTGGATAGATTATGATGAAGCAGAGAAGCTACTCAATGTTACAGTTGCTCCTGTCACAAGAACAAAACCAACCTTGCCTCTCTTGTCAACATCTCTCGATCTTTCTTCTGTTATGTTGGATTCTATGTACGTTGGTTTTTCTTCATCTACTGGAGCAGTGGCTAGCAGCCACTATATTCTGGGGTGGAGCTTCAACAGAGGCGGACAAGCTCAAAGTCTTGATGTGTCGAAGTTGCCTTCACTTCCCTCTCAAAGAAAATCAAGAAAGAAACCATATTTAAGAATTCTGGCCCCAACAATAACAGCAATCATTTTTCTGGTAGCAATCTCTGGTGCTGCTTATATAACAAGGAGGAAGAAATATGAGGAACTGCGCGAAGATTGGGAACAGGAGTATGGTCCTCAAAGATTCTCCTACAAGGATTTATACAAAGCAACTACAGGTTTCACAGACAGGAAGTTGCTGGGAAGTGGAGGTTTTGGAAAGGTTTACAGAGGAGTACTGCCTTCTTCCAACATGCAAGTCGCGATCAAGAAAGTATCCCATGATTCCAAACAAGGAACTAAGCAGTTTGTTGCTGAGATTGCTAGCATGGGAAGGCTGAGGCACAGGAACTTGGTCCAGCTCCTAGGCTATTGCCGGAGAAAGGGAGAGCTCCTCTTGGTCTATGATTACATGCCCCGCGGAAGCCTTGATAAACTCCTATTTTGCAATGACACACCCAGCCTTAATTGGGTTCAGCGATATCATGTCCTCAGAGGAGTTGCGTCTGCCCTTCTTTACCTCCATGAAGAGTGGGAACAGGTTGTTCTGCATAGAGATGTGAAAGCTAGCAATATACTGTTAGATGATGATTTCAATGGTCGCCTAGGAGATTTTGGGCTTGCTAAATTATATGATCGCGGGGCGAATCCTCAAACAACCTGTGTGGTTGGAACAGTTGGATATATTGCGCCAGAGGTTACTAGAACAGGAAGGGCCACTACCAGCAGTGATGTTTTTGCTTTTGGCACTTTTATGCTTGAAATGGCTTGTGGAAGGAAACCTTTAGAGCCAGAACAATCAGCAGAAAAGATGGTTTTGGTTGACTGGGTTCTTGATTCCTGGAAAATAGGAGACATTCTTCGAACAGGTGATCCAAAATTGGAAGGTAATTACGTGGTGGAGGAAATGGAATTGGTTTTGAAGCTAGGTCTGCTTTGTTCGTTCTCTACACCACAAGCTAGGCCAAGCATGAGGCAAATTGCGCAATATCTGGATGGGAATGCTAGCCTGCCAGAGATGCCGCTTGATGGTGCTAGCATAGGTTTGATGCCAGTTAGTCATGAAGAGCCTGGGGATTTCAACTTGTCTTTCCATAGATCTAATGATTACTCTGCTCCTTCCTTCTCTAGTACCGACTCAATCCTCAGCCGTGGTCGTTGAATCATGGCTTAACGAGGTAAAAATTCTTTAACCTCAAGACTAACAGCTGGCATGTGGCAAGCCTGGTATTGGTGGTGAAGAGGAAGGTCTTAGAAGGTTTGTGCATACCATGGTAATCCTCAAAGCACCACAAAGACTGCTCCAAGAGGGGTTAATTAATTAGCATAGAAACATAGGTATAATTTATGATTTAAGCAAAACACATGGTTGAAATAGTACAATGTTTGATGAAACAATGCTGGTCAATGATGGCCGTGTAGCTTCTTCCATTCTCCTCCGTGCTCTAACACATGGTTGAAACATAGGTACAATGTATGATTTAAGCAAAACACATGGTTGAAATAGTACAATGTTTGATGAAACAATGCTGGTCAGTGATGGCCGTGTTCCTTTTTTTTATAAAACTCTCCACTTACTTCTGTTATGGATTAAAATGATTAATCACTTATGCCTGCCTCGTTTTTACATATTGAACTATTCTGACTTCTGATATAGTGACTGCAGAAAGCATAGGCTTCAGTCAACCTTCTAAAATACAGAAAATTCAACACCCAGTATCATCGATTATCCTAACTAGAGTGCAGCTCAGTGTGATATGGCTGCTGGCCGGGTGGTTTATTCACAGACTAGTAGTGGAATAAAAAAAATGGTGATAATGTATCTTCATGCTGATGTTATACACACACATAACTGTTTTAACATTGCAACAAAATTTGCAATAAGAAGGCAGCGATACTAATAACCCTGCTTTCAGAAAGAGTGTAGATACCTAATTACCTAATGAAAAGGCTAGAGATGTTTGATCAATAAGCTTCCATCATTTCTCCTGGTCGTTGAACCAACAATGCTTCATGGAGGATTGATTACGTAAATATGTATATTAAGACTTGTTCGATGTTAAATATAAAGGAAGGTGCCGTAGAATTTTGAAGATTGTAGCATTTCTGAAATTGTTTTTCAACCACTTGTATCTTGTAAGTTGTTACCATAGAATAGTCACCCTCCCTACAGACCGTAAGCCCAGAGGTAAGGAGGGCTTGTAGGAGTATTCAAACTGTGTCAAAATTATATAGTTCGATTATTAATGTACATATATTTCTTAACTAGTAGAATTAATAGATTTATGAAACACATAACAAATTCTATTTAAACTTAGCATGCATTGTCAATCTATCCTGGTTGATTATTGTCAATCTTGGTTGATTAAAGTCAATGTCTTTTGCATCAAATAAATAATAATTTATATAAACAAAATAGATTTACCTACTTCCTAAAAGAATAAAGAAAGCAGGTTATGTTGCTATAAATTAATGATTCAATCATTTATTATAAATGTTAAATTTCTTGTCTTTATTGTAAACACTCTCAATATTCAAGATTCAAACAACATTATCTTAAAATATTACACTATAAATCAAGGCCTAAAAATAATTTTGAAACACTCAATTAAAAATGATAATAAACTCAAGCCTTAGTCGAGCGCTTAATTTAAGCTCAAAATCTAGATTGTCTGGAGTCTCTCTCATTTAAAAGCTTTTGTTCCTTACAAGTCAATTTAAACCTTGAACTTCTTACTATATAGATTATAAAATAATATAATCTTTCAATTTGAAATTAATGTTATTTAAATTTATTAAGATTAATTTCTTATTCATGTATAATTTATTTTAAATATATTATTTTTTATGTTAAAATAATTAATTAATTTAGGGAATACTTTTTTAAAATGGTTGGTTAATTCAAATGATCCCCATAAATCTTGTCAATGTTTCTTAAAATTGATGAAATTATAGAACTCAAATCCATTTAATCAAAAAAGAAAAGAAAAAAGAAAGGACGAGAGCTAAATGGCTAGAGGCATGAGTGGAGCGGATTTTAAATATACATGCATCTTACCATTAGGAGACGGGACGAGAGCCACGCCAACGCATTAGGTGTTAGTTGCTCAACCCCAAGCTTCTTTTTTAAACCATTACGAGTCCGTTACGTTATTTAAAATGTGGTAATAATTATTTTTTAAAATATTTTTTATTTAAAAAATATATAAAAATAATATTTTTTATTTTTTAAAAATTATTTTTGATATCAATACATAATAATAATTTAAAATACCAAAAAATTATTAATTTTAAATAAAAAAATAAAAACTTTTTTAAAATGCAAACGTACTACTACTAAAACTACATTTACTTGTTTATTATCATCTTTACCCTCTCCTTCTTTCTTGATCAAAACCCAAAGTAGACTAAAAATTTAGAGTTAAGCATTGAGACTCAATCAGAGAGCACACTTCGACCATCCTTCAAGGATTAGAGTTGTTGATAAATTTTTTATTTTAAAATATATTTAAATAATATTTTTTATTTTAAAAAATTATTTTTAAATATCAATACATCAAAATGATCTAAACACATTAAAAAAATATTAATTTAAAATAAAAATATAAAAAAATAATTTTTTTTTTAAAATATTTTTAAAATACAAAAATAAATAATACATTTGCATTAAAGAGAGAATTGTCATTTTCAATTAGCTATCAATATTTAACAAGGAGCAGTGCTTTTTCTAAGATGGGATCGTTCTTTTGTATAAAGTCAAAGATGGCTACCTAGAAATAACGTCGTTGAAAAGGGATTTTCATGTTATGCTCACCTTTTAAATTAAATTAAATTAAAAATAAATAAATAAATCTCACGCATACTTGAGCAAGGTTATTCATTGGATTGGTGGATTTACAGAATTGCCCTTGTACTGAAATATTGAGATCAATTTAGTCTGGGATCCATTTATCTTGTCAGATTCATCAAGAGCAAAAAGATCTTCACATGTTATTTTTTTCGCTTTAAAATGACAAAAAAGCCTTTAAAAGAAAAGGAGTTATTAAACTGATTTTCAAGGGCTTATTTGTCCTTACACTTTATTGACTGTAGTAAAAAACTGATGTAAAAAAATAATTAACTTGCATACTGGATTTTCCATCTTTTTCAAACTTTTTTTTTGTTATAATAAAGTTGATTTAAAAGCAATTTAATTATTTAATAAATATAAATATTGAAAAACAACTGGCACATGAGCTTTTTTTTGTGTTATTTGTGTGGCTAGTAAGATGATATTAGGAGGCAAATAGTGGCTTTCAAGACAAGACGGTACTGGAACATCTTAATAGCCCTTAGGCTACACTTATGACCAATGGATCTAAGGTTTGGTGTTAATGATTTTTTTTATTATTATTTATTTTAATACATAACTCTTTAAATTTTAAATTCAGCTTTTTAATTTGTTTTTTCTTTGAGTTTGGTCTTTTTTTTTATTACTATTTGATTTATTTAAAATAATTTATAAAATTAGAATTCTTTTCAACTTCATCCTCCCTCAATTTTTCATCTATTAAATTTAGTCCTTATTCTTTGATTGATATTTATTTAATTTAGATAGTTTTTAGAATTGAACTTTTTTTTTTGACGATTTCATCATCCTTCAATTTTTTTTTTCTATCAAATTTTATCGTCATTTTATCCTCTCTTTTTTAAGCTCGTGTTTCCTTAGTTTCATCATTCGATATTTATTTAATCAGATATTGGGCTCCGTTATTTTTTTTTATTGACGCTTTTGGTTAAATTTAACATTTTTATTAAATTAAATTATTTGATTGAATATAAGCATGAGATACTTACTTCATGATATTTTATTTAGTTTTCTTTCTAGTGGTAAGGCGGTGTCCATAGTGAAGTGATAATGAATCTCCAACGGGCTTTTCATTCATTTGCTCTCAAGTATTATATTGATAGCTATTTTTTATAATTGACTATTGCCAAAAACATATTATTTTTAATCGATGTATTTTTTTTTTACACGGCTATTTTCATTCATTTGTTTTATTTACAATCAATGTATTTTTTTTTTAATCATATTATTAAATTAATCAAATTTATTAAATCCACATTTGTTTTTGCTTTTTTAAAATTGATGCCCGAACAATCTCTTTTTTTTTTGTCAATTTGTTTTTCAATTTAGCTATATTTTTTATTTGTATTATTTAAAATAGCTTAGCTTATTAATTCCAAAAAAAAAAAGACTCAAGTCTTATATTTTTTAACTTTTTAGAAACAATTGTGTCGTTTTAGCATCTTTTTTTAACGTTTTTTAAAAAAAAATCAACCAGCTCAAGCCACCCACCTAGTTTGCAATCTATGACCCCATTTCCATTTGCTCATAAGAATCAGGCTTGAGCATCCTTTTATTTTGGTTTAGATAAATTAAAGAAATGCCACCCAGTGCTCTTTGTCACTTCAATCTTCTTTTTACCCTAAATTAAGTATAGTTCCTTCAACACTTCAATCTGTGAACAAACTAGAGAATTCTGGAAAACCAAGTCTGAATCCGGACACTTGCTGTCACGACCCGAATCCCGGATCCATGACCGGCACATAAGTAAGGTTCCCCTCCAAGCTTCAAAACCTATGCGAACCCAAACTTACATACAATCCTTTAAACAACTCAATCAGAGTTTAACGTAACATTAATAACAAAACTAACTTTATAATATAATTTAATTGTCTTAATACAAGAGTTAATATAATTCATAGTTTTTGGAGCACTAACTTGACAAAAAGAAATGTACAAATTACAACCAAAAAGCAGGTTCGGAAGATTCAATAAAAGTGACCTGCTATCAAGCTATAAGCTTGAAAAGGATAAATAATGAGAGGGTGAGTTCAACAACTCAGTGAGTAGATAACGTTCAATATACACACACGAGATAATATAACAATGAGAATTATATACAATTATGGCTCTAGGTTCTTATATGAAGGTTTCTCAAATAGGCCATAACAAGAAGATTAAATGGTAAAGCTAGTCAGAAAATCAAAATGCAATGAGCATGAGGCTCCGTACTGTGAGATGATCAGTCCACACAGGTTGGTGACTCCCCCGACCAACTAGGGTTCAGATACGATGTGCACAAAGACTAACACTACCCTGTTAGCATGGGTATTCTGACTGACATACCAAACATTCATAATCATAATCAACTAATATATTCATATCTTAAAACTCAACTCATGACATCAATCAAATGAGGAGTTATCAATTCAGAAGTCAATTCAAAATATATATTGGCTCATATTAAGAATTCAGATTCAATAATTAATCATGCTTTATCATAACAAGGATAATAATCAATATATATTATCAAGAAGCATGATCCAATTCATATTAACAAATCAAATATTTATAGTATTTCTCGTGCATATGGAAAATTATCCACTCACCTGACTCAAAAGCAAACAGCACTCACAAGCTGAAACTGAAGGAAATCCTACTGACGTCCTGCCGACAGAATATTAGGATTACCTGAATACAAATGAGACATATTCAAAAACGACTCAAAAGAACATTTAACCTATTTAATACACTTAACTAAGGGTGTATACCATAACCCTATATGTTTTTGAACTAACTAGTTAATTTTCTCAAAAACTCAAAATCTAACGATTTTCCCGAAATCTAATCTATAATAAAAACAACTAATAAAATTGGTAATAATTCACTAAATAACCCTTAATTATTCATCAAACTAATCTGAAAAAGCTAATATTACAGCTAGGGACTCATCTGGAATTTGTCATATTTTTAGGGCCAAATTGTAACTTTTATCAAATGGAGGACCAAACTGAAATTTGTCATAAATCCATGAATATACTGAAATTATGACCTTAATTAATCCTTAATTCTGTCCAAGATGTATCATTATGCTCCAGGGACCATTCTGGAATTTTACCAAATTTTTAGGGTCAAATTGGAGGACCAAATTGAAAGTGTTAAATTCTCTTATGTATACAGTAATTATGCCCATAATTCATATGTTATTCTGTTCAGAATCTCGGAATATGCTCCAGGGACCAATTTGTAATTTTCCAAAGTTCGGGGACTAAACTGTAATTTTTGCAAATTGAGGGACCAAATTGAATTTTCATCATCTTCAACCTCCAATCCAGAATTTTAACAGAAACCCCACTATTCTCTCCAAATTTCTAACTCAATTTCACCATTCAAACAAAATCATAACTAAAACTCATCATCTTTCAATTCAATCTCTCAAAATCATCCAAATAATCAATTACCCACAATAATCAACCCCTATCATTCAATTTAATTCATCAATTTAAACCAAAACACAAATTCTCAAAACCCTAACGTTCATCAAAACTGAAATTAAAGCTTAATTAACATATTATACACATTAAACAACCTAAATTTTACCTTTAAACTTATTTCCTTCAACTCTTTTCTATTTTCCCTTACTTTCCCCCCTTTTCTCTTCTTCTTCTTTCTCACTTCACTCCTGCCAGTTCTGCTCTCTAATTTCAGATCTCTCTCTTTTTCTTTTTCTTTTTATATTTATATTTATTATGTTTATCTAATTACCACACTACCCCTCATTCATTTATACCCACACTTTAAGCCTTCAAGGGCTTTATTGTATTTTCCAACTCATTAATTCAAAACGTTACAATCTCCCCACCTTATAAAAGTTTCATCCACGAAACTTAATAGAAAAGATTGAATACTTACCGAGATTATCGAAAAGATGAGGATACTCCTCACGCATCTTATCCTGAGCTCCCATATCGCTTCCTCACATGAATGACCTTTCCATTTCACCTTCACTGAAGCTATATCCTTCGACCTAAGCTTCCTCACTTGTCGGTCGACTATAGCTTACGGTTGCACCTCATAAACCATATCATCCCTCAAGTCAATGGGATGAACCTCTAATACATGTGATGGATCTGACATATATTTCCTTAACATGGAAACATGAAATACCGGATGAATATCAGACAAGTTCGGTGGTAATGCTAATCTATAAGCAACTGTCCCAACTCTCTCCAAAATCTCATACGATCCAATGAATCGAGGACTCAACTTGCCTTTCTTCCCAAACCTGAATACTGCTTTGGTCGGTGATACTTTTAAGAACACACAATCACCCACTGAAAACTCTAAGTCACGCCTTCTTCTATTCGCGTAACTTTTCTGTCTACTCTGAGCTGTTTGAAGCTTCTTTCTAATTACCTTTATCTTCTCTGAGGTAATCTGAATCAACTCTGGTCCCATTAGCCTCTTCTCACCAACCTCAAACCAACAAACTGGTGATCTACACTTCTAACCATACAAAGCCTCATAAGGTGCCATCTCTATGCTAGCCTGATAATTGTTGTTGTAAGCAAATTCCACTAATGGATAATCTATAAGCAACTGTCCCAACTCTCTCCAAAATCTCATACGATCCAATGAATCAAGGACTCAACTTGCCTTTCTTCCCAAACCTGAATACTGCTTTGGTCGGTGATACTTTTAAGAACACACAATCACCCACTGAAAACTCTAAGTCACGCCTTCTTCTATTCGCGTAACTTTTCTGTCTACTCTGAGCTGTTTGAAGCTTCTTTCTAATTACCTCTATCTTCTCTGAGGTAATCTGAATCAACTCTGGTCCCATTAGCCTCTTCTCACCAACCTCAAACCAACAAACTGGTGATCTACACTTCTAACCATACAAAGCCTCATAAGGTGCCATCTCTATGCTAGCCTGATAATTGTTGTTGTAAGCAAATTCCACTAATGGTAGGAACTTACTCCAACCAACTCCAATATCCATAACACAAGCCCTTAGCATATCCTCCAAGATCTGAATAGTCCTCTCAGACTGACCATCTGTCTGAAGGTGGAAAGTTGTACTCAACTGCACTTTAGTACCCATAGCTTCTTGGAATTTCACCCAAAACCGTGATGTAAATTGTGGACCTCTATCAGACACTATCGAGATTGGCACTCCATGCAACTGTACAATTTCACTAATAATCAATTCCGCCAACTTTGCATATCCATAAGTAATCTTAACTGGCAGAAAATAGACTGATTTTGTCAACCTGTCAACAATCACCCATATCGAATCATAACCTTCCTGACTCCTAGGCAATCCTGTCACAAAGTCCATTGTGATCCTTTCCCACTTCCATTCTGGAATCAACAATGGTTGCAACAATCCAGGAGGTTTGTGGTGTTCACCATTTACCCTTTGACAGGTCAAACACCTAGAAACAAAATCTGCTACATCAGCCTTCATCCTATTCCACCAATAACACACCTTAAGGTCTTTATAAATCTTGGTGGAACCTGGATGCATTGTGTAAACTGTTTGATGTGCCTCTATCATCAATTCTCTCCTCAAATCATCAACATTAGGTACACAAAGCCTATCCCTATATCTCAGCACATCATCATCACCAATCATAAAACCTACAGCCTTACCCTGCTCAACCTCATTTCTAATCCTGAGTAGTGAATCATCTTTCTTCTGAGTTGCTTTTATCTTATCAAACAAATCTGACTTAACCTGAAAATGAGCAATCATTGCTCCAGCTTCACTAAGATCAAATTTGACTCCTTCATCCACTAACTCATACAGCTCCCTAATCAGAGGTCTTCGTACCTCCTGAATATGAGCTAAGCTCCCTGATGATTTTCTACTCAAAGCATCGGCAATTACATTTGCCCTACCCGGGTGGTATTGTATGGTACGATCATAATCTTTTAGCAGTTCCATCCATCTCCTCTGCCTTAAGTTTAGATCCCTCTGCTGAAAGATGTATTTCAAACTCTTGTGATCTGTAAAGATCTCACAAGTTTCACCATACAAGTAGTGCCTCCAAATCTTCAAAGCAAAAATTACAGCCGCCATCTCTAAATCATGTGTAGGATAGTTTTGTTCATGCTTCTTCAGCTGCCGTGAAGCATAGGCAATAACCTTACCATGCTGTATTAGAACACATCCTAACCCCACTCTCGAAGCATCACAATACACTGTGTAACCACCAGAACCTGATGGTACTGCTAGAATAGGCGTTGTAGTCAATCTCTCTTTCAACTCTAAGAAACTTTTCTCACAAGCTTCAGACCATTGAAACTTAACATTTTTCTGCGTTAACTTAGTCAATGGTGCAGAAATTAGAGAAAAGTTCTCCACAAACCTCCGATAGTAGCCGGCCAAACCTAAGAAACTTCTAATCTCTGTCGCCGAAGTAGGCCTAAGCCACTGCTTAACCGCTTCAATCTTTTGAGGATCAACCTCAATCCCATTTCTTGACACTACATGCCCAAGAAATGCTACACTCTCCAACCAAAACTCACTCTTTGAGAACTTGCTATACAACTGATGATCTCGCAGAGTTTGAAGCACCATTCTTAAATGCTGCTCATGCTCCTCTCTAGACCTTGAATACACCAAAATATCATCAATAAAAACTATCACAAATCGATCAATAAATTAGCCAAACACTCTATTCATCAAGTCCATAAAAGCTGCTGGTGCATTCGTCAACCCAAAAGACATCACTAAGAACTCATAATGACCATACCGAGTTCTAAACGTTGTCTTTGAAATGTCTGCCTCCCTAATCCTCAACTGATGATACCAAGATCGAAGATCAATCTTAGAAAAGAATTGAGCTCCCTGCAACTGATCAAACAAATCATCTATACGAGGGAGTGGGTATCTATTTTGAACTGTCACCCGATTCAATTGCCTATAATCTATACACAACCTCAATGACCCATCTTTCTTCTTCACAAACAACACCTAGGCTCCCCAAGGAGACACACTTGGTCGGATAAACTTTTTATCCAACAAATCCTGCAGCTGCTCCTTTAACTCCCTCAATTCTGCTGGCGCCATTCTATATGGTGCCATTGATATTGGTTCAGTACCCGGAACCAAATCAATACAAAACTCAATTTCCCTATACGGAGGCAATCCAGGTAAGTCATCAGGAAAGACATCGATAAACTCTTTAACTATAGGGACTTCATCTAATTGAGGAACTTCTTTCTCTACACCCACTATATATGCTAGGTAGCACTGTACCCCTTTTCGGGCCATTTTCCTCGAGATAGCCGACAATATAATTGATGGAGACCCAATCTTATCTCCTTGAAATACCAACCCAACTTCTTCATCTAGATCAAATATTATTTTCTTACCCCAACAATTTACCGAAGCCCTATGCTTAGCCAACCAATCCATTCCTAAAATCACATCAAAATCAACCATATCTAAGACATTTAAGTCTCCCATAAAGATCTTATCTCCAATCTTTATTTCACAATCCAGATACACATACTTTACTAATATTAACTCATCTAAGGGAGTGGAGACTGAAATGGAGGATTTTAACAAGGTTGGTTGTTTATCTAACCTCATAGCAAAATATAGGGACACAAATGAATGAGTTGCACTCGTATCAAACAAAACTTTTGCTTTAAAAGAGCAAACAGGAAGAATACCTGAAACAACTGTGTTGGATGCCTGAGCATCCTGCTGAGTCAAGGCAAAAACTCTAGCATGCCCCTGACCCTGCTGTATCTAACCTCTATCACCTACACCCCGACCTCTCTGACCACGACCACCAAAACCTCTACCCTCATGAGCCACAAACTGGCTCGTCGATGGTGCCTAAATAGGATGCTGGACTGAAGCAGATAACCCCGAAGTGGACAACTGTCTCCTCGGGCACTCTCTAATCTTATGACCTATCTGGCCACAACTAAAACAAGCCCTAGTTCTTCTGTAGCACTTTGCACTAGTATGACCTCCTCCACAGTGCTGACATGAAGAACTATCCACAAGTGAAACAAATGAACTACAAGGTGTAGTCTGAACTAAACTCTGGGTACCACTACTGCCACTCTGACCGTCTGAGCCACTAACTGATGGTCTCTGTCTAAACCTCCTCTGAACCCATGAGCCCTGACAGCCACTTCATCCCCTAGACGGACCTGCACTTAATCCCTGTTGCCTAAAAAACTAACCCTCATCTCTAGGCCTCTTAGACTGGCCAGCAGTCATGTCCTCTATTTCTCGCGCCTCTATCAACCTGGCGCTATCAACAGCTAAGGAGTAGGATGGAAACACCTATGACACCATCACTATATACATAGAGGATTTAAGTCCTTTAATGAATCTCTTCACCCTCCACTCCTTAGTGGGTAGAAGATGTTTTGCATACCTAGACAGCTGAGTGAACTTTAAATCATACTCATCCACTGTCATGCTCCCCTAAGATAGCCTCTTAAACTCATAAAGTCGAGCATCCCTAACGCTCTGAGGGAGAAACTTGTCTAAGAACATGGAGCTAAACTCCTTCCATGTCCACTGAGCCTCTATTGGTCTTGCTCTTTTCCTAGACTCAAACCAAGAGATTGTCACATCTCCTTCCAATCTGAACGATGCCAAACTCATAGCTCAATGGTCTGTACATCTCAAAGCTTCACACCGTCGCCAAATATCATCTAGGAACCTCTGAGGATCACTCCTGCCGATTCTGCTCTCTAATTTCAGATCTCTCTCTTTTTCTTTTTTTTTCTATTTATATTTATTATGTTTATCTAATTACCACACTACCCCTCATTCATTTATACCCACACTTTAAACCTTCAAAGGCTTTATTGTATTTTCCAACTCATTAATTCAAAATGTTACACATGTGCACCGCATGTCCGAGCAACGAAGATTTTCAATCTGCAATATTCAGTAAAATGATAATTAATTTGGATGTCCAATTAGTAACGGAATTTATTTCTCGCCGTAGAAGATTTTCAAACGAATTGTATTTTCTTTGACCTTGTATCCACTTTGAAAAGTAGTTTTCCAAGATAAAGCTTTGGAGAAGGTTCGAATGCGCCCAAGTCATAGCAATGTGAAGAGACATGTTAATAATTCAGTCTTTAGACGGAGGATTTGAAACTGTAAAAACAAATAAGGAGAAACTCGAAGCGAAAAAAGTTTGTTCTTTTACCAATGTGTAACTGAAGAAGCAAAAACAATCTTCTGCACGTTCTTATGATGATTGCATCGTTCAAATCATTGCGCTTTCTACTCGGCCTGTTTGTTTCCTTGAAGCTCTTGGCCTTAGCTCAAGAGGAAAACCACTTCATCTATCATGGCTTCACTGGAGCAGACCTGCTCCTCAGCGAGATTGCAAACATCCATCCAAATGGTCTCTTAGAGCTGACAAACACTTCAAAACGGCAAATTGGCCGTGCTTTCTTCCCATTCCCTTTTCAGTTCAACACATCTTTAATCAACAATTCTCGGTCTCTCTCGTTCTCTACCCAGTTTGCGTTTGCCATGGTCCCAGAGCTGCCTACACTTGGTGGCCATGGCATGGCCTTCACAATCTCTCCATCTGTGGACTTCACAGGGGCTATGGCAACTCAGTACTTTGGAATCCTCAATTCTACAAGCAATGGCCTACCTTCAAACCATCTAGTTGCAGTTGAGCTGGATGCAGTTCCAAGCCCTGATCTTAAAGACATCAATGACAGCCACGTTGGAATTGATGTAAACAGCTTGGTATCCATTGAATCTGCTCCGGTGACCTACTTTTCAGATGAGGAAAAGGAGAATAAGAGCTTGATTCTCATAAGTGGTCATGTGATGCACGTGTGGATAGATTATGATGAAGCAGAGAAGCTACTCAATGTTACAGTTGCTCCTGTCACAAGAACAAAACCAACCTTGCCTCTCTTGTCAACACATCTCGATCTTTCTTCTGTTATGTTGGATTCTATGTACGTTGGTTTTTCTTCATCTACTGGAGAAGTGGATAGCAGCCACTATATTCTGGGGTGGAGCTTCAACAGAGGCGGACAAGCTCAAAGTCTTGATGTGTCGAAGTTGCCTTCACTTCCCCATCAAAGAAAATCAAGAAAGAAACCATATTTAAGAATTCTGGCCCCAACAATAACAGCAATCATTTTTCTGGTAGCAATCTCTGGTGCTGCTTATATAATAAGGAGGAAGAAATATGAAGAACTGCGCGAAGATTGGGAACAGGAGTATGGTCCTCAAAGATTCTCCTACAAGGATTTATACAAAGCAACTACAGGTTTCACGGACAGGAAGTTGCTGGGAAGTGGAGGTTTTGGAAAGGTTTACAGAGGAGTATTGCCTTCTTCCAACATGCAAGTCGCGATCAAGAAAGTATCCCATGATTCCAAACAAGGAACTAAGCAGTTTGTTGCTGAGATTGCTAGCATGGGAAGGCTGAGGCACAGGAACTTGGTCCAGCTCCTAGGCTATTGCCGGAGAAAGGGAGAGCTCCTCCTGGTCTATGATTACATGCCCCATGGAAGCCTTGATAAACTCCTGTTTCGCAATGACACACCCAGCCTTAATTGGGTTCAGCGATATCAGGTCCTCAGAGGAGTTGCGTCTGCCCTTCTTTACCTCCATGAAGAGTGGGAACAGGTTGTTCTGCATAGAGATGTGAAAGCTAGCAATATACTGTTAGATGATGATTTCAATGGTCGACTAGGAGATTTTGGGCTTGCTAAATTCTATGATCGCGGGGCCAATCCTCAAACAACCTGTGTGGTTGGAACAGTTGGATATATTGCGCCAGAGGTTACTAGAACAGGAAGGGCCACTACCAGCAGTGATGTTTTTGCTTTTGGCACTTTTATGCTTGAAATGGCTTGTGGAAGGAAACCTTTAGAGCCAGAACAATCAGCAGAAAAGATGGTTTTGGTTGACTGGGTTCTTGATTCCTGGAAAATAGGAGACATTCTTCGAACGGTTGATCCAAAATTGGAAGGTAATTACGTGGTTGAGGAAATGGAATTGGTTTTGAAGCTAGGTCTGCTTTGTTCTTTCTCTACACCACAAGCTAGGCCAAGCATGAGGCAAATTGCGCAATATCTGGATGGGAATGCTAGCCTGCCAGAGATGCCTCTTGATGGTGCTAGCATAGGCTTGATGCCAGGTAGTCATGAAGAGCCTGGGGAGTTCAACTTGTCTTTCCGTAGATCTAATGATTACTCTGCTCATTCCTTCTCTAGTACCGACTCAATCCTCAGCTGCGGTCGTTGAATCATGGCTTAATGAGGTTTGTGCATACCATAGTAATCCACAAAGACTGCTCCAAGAGGGGTTAATTAATTAGCATAGAAACATAGGTATAATTTATGATTTAAGCAAAACACATGGTTGAAATAGTACAATGTTTGATGAAACAATGCTGGTCAGTGATGGCCGTGTTCCTTTTTTTATAAAACTCTCCACTTACTTCTGTTATGGACTAAAATGATTAATCACTTATGCCTGCCTCGTTTTTACATGGAAAGGTTTAATTACATATTGAACTATTCTGACTTCTGATATAGTGACTGCAGAAAGCATAGGCTTCAGTCAACTTTCTAAAATACATACAATCCAACACCCAGGATCATCGATTATCCTAACTAGAGTGCAGTTCAGTGTGATATGGCTGCTGGTTTATTCACAGACTAGTAGTGGAATAAAAAAAATGGTGTTAATGTATCTTGATGCTGATGTTATACACACATATAACTGTTTTAATCTTTCTACAAACAGTCAAGATTGCGAAAAACACGTTCAAGGAAGAAAGAAGATATAGACAGCAGCTTTGCAGGCTGAAAAAGGATTAAAACACCAGCCAAGAAAAAGTAACAGAAACATTGCAACAAAATTTGCAATAAGAAGGCAGCGATATTAATAACCCTGCTTTCAGAAAGAGTGTAGATACCCAATTACCTAATGAAAAGGCTAGAGATGTTTGATCAATAAGCTTCCATCATTTCTCCTGGTTATTTGGTCACAGCTTGTTGCGGATGAGGCAGCGCAACCTCTTGGGACAGGTTACGTTCACTTGCTGTGCAGCCTTTCCTGCATCCAACTACCCTAAGTGATTAAACAGACTCTAATTTATCAAGCACTGGATATTAGTTGTAATGATCAACTTTAATTCTAATTTGGGTCCCTCAAAGAACTTACACAGAGCAAGTTAAACATAAAGTGACTTGATTCCATCTTAGGAAAAACAAGTTCATACTGGAAAAGATTTAACAGACATTAGCCTCCCCGAAAAATACCACACACAAAAAAAAAACAAAAGGAAGTTGATACAGATGCAGGATAGCCATCAAAGTGAAAATTACCGGTAATGATGTGTTCATATGAACTTACGGTGCCCGTGAGAGTTTGGAAGAGAGAACCGACCACTCCCTTTCCTCCTGGTAATATCTGGTCACAGAGGTGTCAAAGGCAAGGACTGCAGCCATGGATCAACTGTTGTAGTGGCTGCGACTGACCAAATCAGCTCACTAAGATAATCCGCCAATAGGAAAAGAAATGAATCAGGGAAGGATGACCTGTGCAGTGGTGAATCAGGGAAAGATAATCCGCCAATAGGAAAAGGCTTTGGACAAGGTTGAAGTCGGAGACAAATTCAAAGCTACAGCAGCCCTTAATGCTGATGTTCATGAATCATCTTCCAACAAACCACCTGATGGCAATATCCGTAACAACATAAAGGATGTCACGATTCACACTGTGAAGTTTCTTCGTCAAATTAAAGTTCTTTGGCCTACAGATGGTAACAGTGCTGGCGATTTGAAGATCATAATGGGAGAAGTTGGCTGGCCTACAGATGGTAACATTAATGCCGACACCAAATTAGCTCAAACGTTCCATGACGGTCTCCTTAAAGAAGGGAACCCCTGTCCGACGAGGTGTCGAAGGCAAGGACTGCAGCTATTGGAACATAGCACATGCTCCCACAGAAGCTAACGCTGCAAACAATTCTTCAATACTTGCAGAACAAGCCACCCCTGCAGCCGACTCTCCTACACCAGAAGACTCACGAAGACTGGCCATGATATCATAAACACATTGTAATATTATGGATATAATATAGTTAGTTATATTCTGTTACAATTAGTTAACCGTTTGTTAACAGACGTTAGTTAGAAATTGTATATATATATGTATTGATATCCACTGTAAAAGATGTAGAAAATACAAAGAAGCATTACTGCATTTTTTGATTGCAGACTTTCTAAACGTATCTTTCTTCCTTTTCTTTTCTCTCATAGGAAATCCTATTCTTTTCATTCTTTCTCTGCTTCTACAAGCAAAAGATACATTCTGCTATTGCAAATTCATCATGGTATCAAAGCAATAGAAGAAATCAAGATTTTATAATATCTCTGCTATATTCTAAAAACTCTGAAAACATATACTCTTCTTTAATTTTTAAAGATTCACGATCTTTGTAGTTGGATACCTTTTTCTGTCATCAACTTCTTGATTCTTTTTCAAAATGTCTGATCATTTTGAAGAAAGTGCTTCTACAGCACATAAAGATTCATCCAATATCGCTACTCTAAATCTTTCTGATGATTCTTCCAGCTGCTATTACCTCCATCCTTCTGATAATCCTGGCGCTCTTCTGGTTTCAGAAATCTTCACTGGCGAAAATTATATTGCATGGAGCAAATCCATGACAATTGCCTTGACAGTGAAAAACAAGATTGCCTTCATTTATGGATCTTTAGTTCAACCAAATACAACCAATCAATCACTTCGTATGGCTTGGCTGAGATCAAACAATTTGGTCCTATCATGGCTGATGAATTCAATTTCCAAAGAAATTCGCAGCAGCCTTCTTTACTTCACAACAGTTTTTGATATCTGGGAAGAAATACGAACTAGATATCTTAGAAGTGATGGACCAAGGGTTTTTAGTTTAGAAAAATCTTTGAGTTCTATTGCACAGAACTCAAAATCTATCACTGAATATTTCAGTGAATTCAAGGCCCTATGGGATGAATACAACAGTTATCGCCCAATCCCAAGCTGCAAATGTGGACATCTTGATTCCTGCTCATGCAATATTTTTAAACATCTAACTGCTCGACAACAATCCGACTTTGTCATGAAATTTCTGGTTGGCCTTCATGGTTCTTACTCATCAGTTAGAAGCCAACTATTGCTGCAAACTCCTTTGCCATCTATGGGCAGAGTCTTCTCCCTGCTTCTTCAAGAAGAGAGTCAGAGATCCCTAACAAATGCAGCAGCAATTCCAATTGATTGCCAAGCAATGATTGCTGAACACTACCACAATCAAAATTCCAAATCAGGTTCCAACTATACTACACGATTTGCTAAATACAAAGGTAAAACTGAGGCAACCTGCACCCACTGTGGATATCCTGGACATATTGTTGATAAATGTTTCCAACTCATTGGATACCCTCCTGGGTGGAAGGGACCAAGAGGAAAAAGATTGGCTACCATGCCACATACCAGCAAGAACTTTCAACGATTACCTACTGCACATCATACTACTGCCTTGCAACCACATCTTGATACCCCTAACATTGTTTTCTCTCAAGAACAGATGCAGAATCTACTCACTCTAGCAAATAGCATTTCCAGCTCAAAGCTAAATAACACTGCTACAGAAGTATCTACATTAGGTATATCTTTTTCATGTCATACAGCATCTTCACCTCATAACAGTTTTTCTTGGATTCTTGATACTGGAGCCACAGATCACATGATTTGTAGTCCTCTTCTTTTTGAATCCATCATTCTTCCTAAAACTCAGAATAACGTTCATCTGCCTAATGGTCAACATGTACCAATTCTCTTCACTGGAACAGTTAGATTTTCCCCTGACATCATTTTATACAATGCACTCTATGTTCCAGCCTTTAATATCAATCTTATTTCTGTTTCTAGACTAACTGCTGCTAACACTGTTGGTTTATTTTTTCTTCACACCAAATGTATTCTACAGGACCTAAGCAAATGGAAGATGATTGGTCTTGCTGAAGCTGAATCTGGTCTATACAAACTTCACAAACCTCCTACTCCAAATGCTATAAAATCACCTCCTATAACAAACATCAAATCCTGTGTTGTTGCCACAAATATCTGGCATTTACGTTTAGGCCACATACCTCCCTCCAAAATCGCCCTTTTGAACAAAACTGATCCTTCAGTCACTATCAGCAACAATAGCTTTTGTGATATTTTCCCCTTAGTTAAACAAAAATGTTTGCCTTTTTCTTTATCTGTTCATCAATCTACAAAAACCTTTCAATTAGTTCATATTGACATTTGGGGACCCTTCTCTGTCACCTCTTATTCTGGTTATCAATTTTTTTCTTACTATTGTAGATGATTACAGTAGATTTACTTGGTTGTTCTTAATGAAATCCAAATCTGAAACAAGACATCTTCTCAGCAATTTTCTAGCATATGTTCATACTCAATTTAACATAAATATTCAAACTCTCAGATCCGACAATGGCCAAGAATTTAATATGCCTATCTTCTACCAAACACATGGCATCATACATCAACAAACATGTGTTGAAACACCTGAACAGAATGGAAGGGTTGAAAGAAAACATCAACACCTGGTCAATGTAGCTCGATCTCTTCTGTTTCAAACCCAACTACCTTTATCTTATTGGACAGATTGCATATTAACAGCCACACACCTCATTAATCGTACCCCCTCCCTCCTTCTCCAAAATCAGACACCTTACCAACTTCTTTATCAAAAACCACCACATTACAATTACTTAAAAGTTTTCGGCTGTTTATGCTTTGCTAGCACAATCACTCATAATAGAGGTAAATTTCATCCAAGAGCTACGAAATGTATTTTTCTTGGATACCCTCCACACATTAAAGGATACAAAGTTCTTGACTTAAACACTTGCAAAACTTTTGTCTCTCGCAATGTAGTTTTTCATGAATCCAACTTTCCATCTATTCCAAATCAGGTTCATACACCTCTTGTATTCCCTGACTATCCTCAACACTTTGATCCTTTTCCTTGTCGACCATCAAACACAACTCTACATGATTCTGTTGTTCCTACAACAATTCCTATCCAACCTTCTGTTCCTCACATTTTTACGCTGCCTCCTCCTCTTACTCAACTTAGAAAATCTGAAAGAACTAAACATCCACCTACTTACTTAACACAGTATTATTGTGGACATATGGCTCAGATTGCTTCAACAACACCAGACTCTTCCCCTTGCTTCCTGCCTGGTAAGCCCTACTCCATCCTTCCTTACTTATCTACATCCCATTTATCTTTACCCCACTGTGCTTTCACTTCTTCTGTTTCATCTATTTATGAACCGAAAACTTACAAACAAGCTAGCTCTATCCCTCATTGGCAGCATGCTATGACTAATGAAATAACAGCCCTTGAGAAAAACCAAACTTGGGACTTAGTCATTCTGCCCCCTAATAAAACTGTCATTGGATGTAAATGGGTCTACAAAGTTAAATTTCAGGCTGATGGACAGGTTGAGAGATATAAAGCACAATTGGTCGCAAAAGGATACACACAACAAGAGGGAATTGATTTTTTTGACACCTTCTCTCCTGCTGCAAAAATCACTACAGTACGTGTTCTTCTCACCATTGCTGTAGCCAACAATTGGCATTTACATCAACTTGATGTAAACAATGCCTTCCTACATGGGGACTTACATGAAGAAGTATATATGCAATTACCACCTGGTTACTCCAATCACAATGACCCTCGAGTATGCAAACTCAAAAAGAGTATCTATGGCCTTAAACAGGCTTCAAGACAATGGTTTTCCAAACTCTCTGCATCTCTTCTTCAATTTGGTTTTCTACAAGCCAATTCAGATTCCAGCCTCTTCATCAAGCAATCTGAAACCACCCTCATTGCCATTTTAATCTATGTTGATGATGTTCTCATCGCATCAAATGATCTTACAGCACTGACTATAGTCAAAAACTATCTTCGCAGAATTTTCCCCATCAAAGATTTGGGACACCTCAAATACTTTCTCGGCATTGAGGTAGCTCGATCTACCAAAGGCATTGTTCTTTGCCAAAGAAAATATGCCTTGGACATCCTCATGGACAGTGGTTTTTCTGGTGCTAAACCTGTCACTTTTCCCATGGAATCCACACTCAAACTCAGCACACACGATACTAGCCCTCCCTTGCCTAATCATGCATCTTATCGTAGACTTATTGGTAGGCTTCTCTACCTTACACTCACAAGACCTGACTTATCCTATGCCATCCAAACTCTTAGCCAATTCATGTCAAATCCTCACACCCTCCATATGCAAGCAGCAGAGAGAGTCCTTCGGTATCTTAAAGCCACACCAGGCAAAGGTTTACTACTCAAAGCTGCTTCTCCCCTTCATTTAAAAGCTTATTCTGACAGTGATTGGGGAGGTTGCATTGACACTCGTCAAAGTGTTACTGGCTATCTAGTTTTCCTTGGCGATTCCTTAATCTCCTGGAAATCAAAGAAACAACCTACTGTAAGTAGGTCCTCTGCAGAAGCAGAATATCGGGCATTGGCAACAACTTCCTGTGAACTACAATGGCTTTCTTATTTACTGGCTGATTTCCACATCCCTCACTCTCAACCTGCCTTACTCTACACTGACAGCAAACCAGCCTCCGAAATAGCTTACAACCTTGTTCATCATGAATGCACCAAACATATCCAAATTGACTGTCATCTTGTTCGTGAAAAATTACAAGCAGGACTCCTTACCATCATTCACATTCCTTCCAAGTTTCAATTAGCTGATGCCCTCACTAAACCACTTGGTTCTCATATGCTTAATCCTCTACTTGACAAGATGGGAATGATGAATATCCATTCTCATCTTGCGGGGGGATATTGGAACATAGCACATGCTCCCACAGAAGCTAATGCTGCAAACAATTCTTCAATACTTGCAGAACAAGCCACCCCTGCAGCCGACTCTCCTACACCAGAAGACTCACGAAGACTGGCCATGATATCATAAACACATTGTAATATTATGGATATAATATAGTTAGTTATATTCTGTTACAATTAGTTAACCGTTTGTTAACAGACGTTAGTTAGAAATTATATATATATATATATTGATATCCACTGTAAAAGATGTAGAAAAATACAAAGAAGCATTACTGCATTTTTTTATTGCAGACTTTCTAAATGTATCTTCCTTCCTTTTCTTTTCTCTCATAGAAAATCCTATTCTTTTCATTCTTTCTCTGCTTCTACAAGCAAAAGATACATTCTGCTATTGCAAATTCATCAGCAGCCATGGATCAACTGTTGTAGTTGCTGCGACTGACCAAATCAGCTCACTAAGATAATCCGCCAATAAGTTGGACCAAATAAGTTTTCTCGATTCCTCATGATCCTTCCATGTAGAGTTAGTTTTCCTCAAATAAGTTGGATCATTGTACCATCATCATGGTAGCAACTTTGTTTTTGCAATAGAAGTCACTCTGGCCTTGCCATACTCATCAACTGCTGGCAGATTTGAGGATATTACTGCTTGATCTCCAACCTTCTTTTTTAGTAGTGAAACATGAAAAACATGATGTATTAATGTTCCTTCTGGTGGCAGTAGTTTGTAAGCCACAGTTTCCACCTTTTGCACCACCTTACAAGGCATATAGAATCTAGGATTAAGCTTTAAATTCTTTCTTAAAGCTACTCTTATCTGCTTACATGGTTGCAATTTAAGATAAATCAACACCCCCCCTCCACATTGAACTCCCTCTTAGATCTGCTTTATCTGTTGTTGTTTCCAACTGCCTCGTGATCCATGTTTATTTGAACCTGTAACATCCCATCCACAACAGCTACCGGAGAAACATATTGAGCTATAATAGTACATAACCATACAATGCTTGAAAGGGAGACATCTTAATGGCAAAGTGATGGCTGGTGTTGTAGCACTATTGTGCCACTGACAGCCATGAATACCACTTATTGGGACTATACATAGACAAACATCTTAGGTAATTCTCCGGTCATTGATTAACTCTTTCAGATTGCTCATCTGACTGAGGATGATAGGCAGAGCTCACGAATAGCTTGAACCTTTTAAACAGTTCCAAGATACTTGAAAGTATCTTGTGAGGTTGCGGCAACCTGGATAAGCCACTCGTTCCATCTTTTCCCTTTTGCAAACATCACATTCTTACACAAACTATTTAAAACTACTTAAGAACTCAATAAAAGAAACGCCAGTTGATTGCCAGTTTCGGCAAAACGTTCAGAAGGCTTTGGACAATGTTGAAGTCGGAGACAAAATCAAAGCTACAGTAGCCCTTAATGATAATGTTTAAGAATCATCTTCCAACAACCCCTCATTGGCTGTTAGGAACGAGCCTTTCCTGTCAAGTTTTAATAGCACTTGCGACAATGTTACGTTTACGTTTCCAGCATTACAATACATTCATAAGGCTTAGGACAATGATAGAGTCGGAGACAAAATCAAAGCTACAGCAGCCCTTAATGCTGATGTTCATGAATCATCTTCCAACAAACCACCTGATGGCAATATCCGTAACAACATAAAGGATGTCACGATTCACACTGTGAAGTTTCTTCGTCAAATTAAAGCTCTTTGGCCTATAGATGGTAATAGTGCTGGCGATTTAAAGATCATAATGGGACAAGTTGGTTGGCCTCCAAATGGTAACATTAATGTCGATCCCAAATTAGCTAAAACATTCATTGACGATCTCCTTAAAGAAAGGAACCTATGTCCGACCAAGTTAACCATTTGGGAACGCGGTTGAAACCGTGTTTCTAAAAAATTCAATTTTTTTTTTTTGTTTTGCTAAAATTTAATACGATTTGTATGTTTTGAATCGTTTTAATATACTGATATCAAAAATAACTTTTTAAAAAATAAAAAAAATATCATTGGCATACATTTTCGACATGAAAAAGTTATTTGAAAAACAACCGTTATCATACTACCAAACATACTTTAAATGGATGTGAATCTCTTTGCCCTGATCGAAGAATTAGAAGAGCAATGCACCAAGACATTTCAAGAGACATTGGGGACTCTTTTGCTACAATGAACAGCCAAAATTTCCATGGATTTATCTGGAAAAAGTGATGAAAAGATGCTAATAGCAACATATGGAGTCCAATACATGTCATCTCAATGGGGTGTGCTTGATGAGGAATATAAGAACTTGACCTTGATACAATTAAAATCAGTTATACCCTGCTCTTTGGTCGTGAATGTTGAGTAATTAGATAGTGTTTGAAAACATAAATCTTTAGTTAAAATTGTTTTTTTATGTTTTGAATTATTTTGATATGCTGTATTAAAAATTATTTTTAAAAAATAAAAAATATATTATTTTAATATATTTTTAAATAAAAAATATTTTAAGTAACAATCATTATTATTTTTAAAACAATTTTTTTGGTGGGAGTCGTGGTTTCTCTTGCATGCTCACTACCCTTCTTTATTATGTGACTTATGTCTATGCTTTTGGCTATCTTGTTTTTCTATTTTAATTTGTTTTGCTTGGAAAAGACAAGTTACATTATGTATTTTTTTTCATTTATATATGTTTTTATATTTTTCTCCAAATTTTTAAAACGGTTTTTAAAATTAAATAATTATTATCATAAAATTTTATTCTTGTCAATTTAATACAGAGGCTACAGAAGCAAGCCCCACAAGCTCTGGATCTCGATCAGCTCTCCACCCCACTTCTGCCTGCTAGTCAGGCCTCTCCTCCTCCTACTCCAATCCCTCTTCCATCACCACTCTCTGTATCTCCTCCGCCGTTGCCATCGGAGGCAGAAGAATTTACATTTCCTGTAATGTGGGGATAATGACAAAGGGAGGGAAGATGATGCTCACGATACATATTCAGAGGCAAGAGTTTGGCTGCATCCAGCAGTAGCCAGTGGATACATTGAGCCGTCATCCTTGTTTACTATCTTCCAGTCTAAATGTCTGCTCGTTGATCACGCAGAGTTATTGTGCATGATTTCAACTCGTTGCAGGTTCTTTTTTGTTTTTTCAACCCCCGAGGATTTCTCTCCAACACAGCTCACAACTCAATACAGCATTTTCTAGGATGGGAATCCCTACGATGTATAATTGTTTCGTTTGTTGATCTCAATAGGAACTCTCTTGGAACGGTTTCGCCGGAAAGATGTAAATAAACATAAATTAAAGAGTAATTTCTTACTTTCGAACAATGTTGCTATCATGGCGATCTTTTTGAAATGCTGTCTCCTACTATACAGAGCATGATCATTGGAATCTCAAGAAAAACCTCCTGCAGAGCATGAGCATGAGCATGGCAATCTTTAAACAGAGCATGATCATTGTCAACCAAACTGGACATAAAGGGTGTGAATAAACAGAAGAAAAGGGGATGAAGCAGTTTGTCCAAGTGTATGACATGAAAGAAATTACATTGGAATCTCGAGAAAAACCTCCTGCAGTCATACATTATAAAAGCTGAAAAGCTCTTCCTTTATGTACAATAGGCCAACCATCCATCCCATTCAAAAGGGTTTCAATTCAACAACAAAAAAAAGCATCTCGCTCACTTCCCTTGAGCTCTCACTAGAGGACATTTTTTAGAAACCTTACCACACAACCAATGGTAACTCAGGATACGTCCATTAAAAGCAAATGATACTACCTGCCAAGCAGACATTCCCCTAACAAAATCAAAAGTCAAATTCTCCTGTTGCCTGCAAAAGAACGCCAGCATTCCATCAAATATTTTGGAATTTCAGTACAATACCGAACCAGATTGTAACATCAATTATTTGATGGAAGACAGACCTTATTAAAGAGAATGTCCTTGTTGTTTATATGCATAATACCATCCTTGAGTATGCATTTCCACTTGCTCTTGGTACGGGTCACCTATCCATGCAAGAAAAATGTTATTGTCAGAAGACTATCATCACTGGTATATTCAACCAACTAAACCAGCCTGTTATGATGAACACTACCAATCAAACAAAAAAAGAATAGGGTGAAAAGAAGAGTGCATCTTTACCTTGTCAAATTGAGCTAAAACCAAATGTTGCGTGTTCAGCTCCTCTCCTTGGTCCACATCATCCAGATCCTCATCATCATCATCATCTTCATTCAGCGGCTCATCATCATCATCATCATCAGCAACATCATTTTGACTGACAACAGCTGGGGTACTTGCCAGTAGATCTGAGAAGTGGAAAGGAGAAACAAAAAACAAATACCTTGATTGTCACAAACATACTCAGCAAATTTATCAAATTAGAAAAAAGACACATATTACATAAACTAACCATTGGGAGCTGGTGTGTTTGCTATGTTGTAATCTTCATTGGCAACTCCTTGATAATTGTATATCTTCAACACAAAAATCAAAGACAGAAAAATTAGAAAGAAAATGGTAATCTCTGGAGAAAAGAATATGTCCCATACTCAATTTTCAAAAGTTCATTGTCATAAATAATGAAGTTATAGTCTCAGCAACATAGGACTCCTGATAATATTTCAGAGACAATCTCATCCTACAGTACATTAACTAAAAAGGCTGCTCTCAAGACCTGAACACCACCCTTACATGCAAACCAAGGACACAAATAGTGCTGGCTGCTTTAACCACCATTTCCAATTACATGTTCGAAGAGCAATTATATATAGTATTTGATCCAAATGAACCAGATGGTGGGAGCTATAATCATTCTTCAATACTTTGCATGTACTAGCTACCTTTACAATCAAGCCATATCCAGAAAAAATCAACTCATTCCACATCCTAGCCCATGGCATAGATTAAAACATGGAGGGGCACATTGTTGCTTATGGTATTGCTAACTTTTCATCTCAAGACAGGGTTTTCTTCACAGACAGTATATTTGTAGGTATCTAGAGGCATGCTTATACATGTGGGCATGCACAAAACATGTGAAAACCATCTTCAGATCACAGCTACCTGATGCTACTCCAGATTAATAAGTCCTCCAAAACAAGGCGGGTGATGATGAGACAGATTGTGCATCACTTTGCCAGTGCATGAGTGAATGAGAGGGTTTATCTATCCTTTTTTTTTCTTTTGCTGGATGAAACATTGTATTTCTAGTTACAAGATAAAGAATCAAGAAATATATGATCCTATAATGACTGGGCCAACACAGGCTGCCCTTTATGAAGCAGGAAACACTGGAAATTAGATAAATAGAAAAACACTGTTGGGACAAGGATGGATGCAGCAGCACTTTGCCAGTTCATACATGATTCTAGAGCAAGGAAACCACATTGAATACATATTGCATAATTGATTGCATCTTTGAATTTCAGGAAAATTACAAAAGCACTACTACATACATTGGGAGTAGAAAGCACGTCATCATAAGGATCAGGAGTTGGCCCATCCACTTGAGGAATCTTCAAATATGACCTTGACACACGTGCTAAGATCTCTTTATTTTTAGTGGTGATAGTGTCACATCTTCCAAGAGGATCATTCCCTTGACTTACCTGAAATTTGCCGTTACATGAGCTAAAGTTATAGCAAGTTTCTGAAAACATGCAAATCTTTTAAAAGACATGAGCAGTTAAAATGAACCCTAAATATCCCACTGTTAGGCTAACATGCATTTGATTTCAAACAAAATAAAGAGCTAGTGCTTGAGATAAACTGAGGCTTCCAGGCATATCAGCTACCCGTTGCCTTGAATGATCGATTACCAGATTTTCAAAAATTTAGAGAATTCTCAAGTTACAAGTTTGAATCAGAACATACAAAACAAAATGAAATAACTGCAATGGTAAGACCCGACTTGGTCACAGACAACCAGGCTATTTCCCAAAAGGCTGGAATTCATGAGAACCTCAGCATCATGGATACATGTAGTTAATGATGCTGATCGACATTATTTATCCAGGGCAGTAGTTAATGATGTGATAAATAGTATCCATCCATTCTTCACTTAACTTAATTCAAATATGCAGTCAATAATGCCCATTCATTTATTCGGTCATCTTCAAACTAATTTACAGAAGCTGGACAAATCAAAGGATTTTGTTCAGAAATGTCATATGAGGGGGGGTGCAATGATTGTGGTGGCAGGGAAGCTGAAACTGGTCTGGTGCAAGTTAGAACCGCTGGATCACAATGACATTTTAAGAAACAATAAAAGAAATATATTTTTCAATCTCATTTAATGGTCAACTAATATCACAAATGTTTCAAAAGAACAACAAAGATTGTTTGCGCCTCACAATCAAGTTGTGATTCATAAAATCCAAATACCAACTGACTAAAAGGAGCATGAGTATCAGAGTCAAAGTTCGTTAATAAAAGAGCATCACAGTCAAAGATGATAGCTAATCATATCCCATCTCCTGCTACACCCCATTCTGTGGAGAAAGGCAGGCAAGACCTACCTTCTCTAGCAAAGATTCTGCATAATGCAAGGTGTGCTGGTAAATGGACATGGAAGAGGGTGAATGGTTCCAACTCACGCACACTCTTTCTCTAGAGGCATAAAAATCTCAAGCCCATTTCTCAAACACATCAGAAGACTCTAAACTTGATGCTAATGACATGAATTGGTTCAAATTTAAGGATGGTCAATGGATACATGGTAGAAGATATATCAGCAGCTATGTTTTCTTTTCCCCTTCAAATGGCATCAGTCCAGCAGTTGATAGCTCTATTAGCAGCAATGAAGGAAATCCTTTGGAAATGAACTTTAAACTTAGTTAAAATGGCAAACAAAAATATTATGGCCAGGGTGTAATTCTTCTTAGTTTATTGCTTGTCCAAAACAAAAGGGAACTATCAAGATGCATTTGGTACGCGGGACTGGACAGGTTGTGTTGTGCTTGGTGACAAGAAAAGGATTTAATCCTCTTCCTGTCCAAAGTTGTCCCAAAAGCAAAAATTATTGTCCCATCATGGGGTGGAACAGGCTTGTATGATACAATAGACAAAATCATTATTTCTCAATTTTCCATATTATCTGTTATTTATTTATCACTCGTTGATTTTTTAATTTGGATGACTAAAGTTTGAACAAGTTTACCCCTATTTTATTTAAATGAATTTTTAGATGTAGGAGCTTAGTTGATAAAAAAAATCCAATTCAGGACTAAATTGCATTTACCAAAAAATTAGAGGAATGAAAAATTTAAATAAGGGCTAAACTGTAATGCAAATAAAATCTAGGGACTAAAAAATTATTGATAAAGTTCAGGGACCAATATGAATTTTTGTTAAAACTTCGTTCACTCTTATCCTGTCAAGTGCACCAAACACAAGACAATACCATGTATTTGTCCAGTCCACTTACATTTGTCCTGTCATTTAAAATGATCTTCAATCCTTTATAACCATAAGTGACAATTTCGTTGACCAACTTAATTGAAAAACCAAGAGTCAATGCCATGGGTTGAGCCACTATCCTATTCAGTATTCCCATACTATGATGCAATTAAATAGTTCCTAGAAGTAAACCAGCATAAAATTTACTGAGTTAAGCAAAGAAATGTTTCTCAAATGATTAAACCTTTTCATAAAACAACAAAATCCATGGTCCTCTCATGATACAAAAAGATGATTATTTGTAACAGAAGAACTCCATGAATAAAATTAAGAAAACCAAAGAACAGATCAGGAAACAGTAATTTTAGATAGATATTCAGAAGCTTTGTACAGGGAAATTCTCTTTGATTAAAATACTCCTTCAATGCACCAAAATGCTTGACATGAACTCTCTTTCCTATAACGGTTTTAGCTACCATATGTGAAAAGCACTCACATTAACTTTAAGTCTACAAAGAAAAATAGAGAACATGTTGCAAGATGAAGATAAGCAAAACTCTATGTATCTCATCGGCCACTCTCGCTTATCCAGTGGCTCAAAAACACCAAAGGTTCTACTCATAAAAGTTACACCTTTATAAAACATTGATCTTGGTTTCAACCCAACAATGAGAATGAAGCTCGCTGTTGCCTAAGTTAACACATCTTAGACATAAGAGCACATGTTTGTTATTTTCCACTTGCTGAAATTCATTTTTTTCTCCGAGCAAAAACTCCACCTCAAAGAAGAGCACAATATAAACTAATTACAGCATAAACTCATTACAAATAACTGATCTGGATTTCAACACATAAACTACAAATTGAAGTTAAATTCACATACAGCACTCAGCTTTATAGTCAAAACCTGACGAGTCACAAAACTCAATTTTAAAGTTAAGGTCCTTTAGGATGCATGCCCTGACACCTTTGTGGAAAAGAAAGGTTTTCATAATATGAGAAAGTAGAACATCAATGAATAAAATAAATAAAGGATGAAAACAAAGTCAAAATTTTGCTTGCTAGGAGGAAGCCCATAGTAGCTAAGAGAATTCAAGTTAACAGATATCATAAACAAATAAGAATGCACATTCAGCTCAACCTGAGAAACCTCAGATGCAGAATCCCCAGCTCCATCTTGCTGGGGTATGAATCCACCATTGTTATATTTCGGAGCAAAATCCTCGCGCTTCCGTTTTCCAGAAGGCATGAAGAAGTCCTGGAATTTTCTCCAATATCAAAACATAAGTTACCTCTGTGGCAACAGTATGTTATTGTTTCGGATGACAAATAAGGGAATTGTTTCTGAAAATAAACCTTTAGCATCCCGAACCTTTTGACCATGAACTCTCCTCAAAGCACAAAACTACACAGTACAAACAAAAGTTACCTGTGTCAAGGCTTGGTGAGAGGTCCCTCTGTCCACCTCATCCCGCCCTTCAACATAAGCTACAAATGCACAGCACTTATTAGTTAATACTCTTCAAAGACAACAATCACTAAACAACTTGCTAATGTGACAAGACTTGCCAACATTGACATCAACACTAAGAGGTGGCCTTTGATGCATCCAAGTGGGAGGTTGCTGTTTGAAGACAAGAAGGAAAAGATCAGTCAGTATATCCATAACCAAATAACAACTCTACATTAGTGCAGCAAGCTTCTGGCCACTAATCTCCCAAGGAAAAAAACAAAGGCACACACCCCACACCACACGAGCACTCACACACACACACACACACACACACAAAACATGTGAAACCACACACTGAAACTAGCATCTGCTAAACAAAGAGGGCTGAAAGATCAAATCAGTGCTTACCATGAAAGGGCTGGGTCTCCCAGCTTTTCCATCGGTACTGCCCCCAGCATCACTGACAGGGGTGGGATAATCACTAGATCCAGTAGGAATGTTATACATGGATGAATTGTCCACACTTCCAGGTAAAGGTGTTTGTGCATTTCCAGGTAAAGGTGTTTGCGCACTTCCTGGTAATGGCGTCTGCATGGGTGTTTGCATTGGTGTCTACAATTCCAAAAGCCCACATAAAAAATTCTTGCTGACAAAATAACTGAACTCATAAATCAATTCAAAATCCACATACAACTAACAGATATCAAAACTACCACTGACAATTACTTAAAAATTCAAAAACAACCCAACCAAAAACACATTTTACCAATAAAGATATGACAGGAAAGAGTTTCCACTGGCCCATTTCAAGTTAAGGTTCAGCAATCACAAAGAGGTGCTAAAAATTAGTAAATCAGCTAAATCACTTCACTAAATTCAGCAGACATGACAAAAAAATTGATACAAGGAGCAAGTCGCAATTACTCACAGGAGGGAAGAGCATCTCAGCAGTGGGAGTCTCATATTCCTCGGTCCCTTCATACGGAACATTAAGGTCGTGTACTGGAGTAATTGGACCACCAGGTACCGGCAGCTTATTAGCTGATGACCTCTCCATTGTACCACATATAGCACCTGCTTGCATCATTTTCGTCTCCCAAAGCTAAACTCCCCATACAAAAAAAAAAAAAAACAACAACAAAATCAGCAACTTTACAGCTTAAATTACAAATCTGAAAACCCTAGACCTCATAGTAATACCAGATCCAAAGAAAATCACCAATCAGAGAAAAAACTAAGATTTGAAAAACCCTAAAAAATTAACAGCAAAATTTAACCCAAAAAGAGGAATAGGGAATGTTGATTACTCCTTGAAGCTCATAAAGGACGGTCTCACCGGGCCCACCGTTATTGATGAACTCGTCGCGGACCTTGTTGATGACGTCTTCGATGACGTTGATGTAAACGGGGCTTGTTGCATCCGCCATTCCTCTCCTCTCAATTTTTTTATCAAATAATTCAATTCGACCGTTTTTGATAATATCAAAACCCTAATAGAGATGACTTAAGACATAAATCATAAGAAAATCGTTTTGGAAAGGAAACAGGGATTTCTAGGGTTTGGATTTGTGGAGGGAAGAGAGAGGATGAAGTTCAGAGAAGACAGAGACGAGAGAAGAGGCGGACGAGAAAAGAGAATAAAGGATGGAATATAAATAGGTTTGCATCCGATTTAAGGAGTGGGTCCACGTGTCGAGATCTGCATTGGTCTTTATATTTTTTACCCGGTAAGTGTACAACTTTTGATTTTATGTGTTCCCTCACTCCCTCGCAGAGTCTCAGTAGCCGGTTCTGTTGACAATTGATAGGCCCTTTTTTTTTTTATCATGTACACTCTGAATTTGAAATAAAAAATTATATTTAATTAAGTATGTTTTAGGAAAAGATGAATTAAATGAAGTTAGAAAAAATGCGTAATAAGAGGTGCTCAACATTTAGCCATAAACCATTAACAATTATCATAAATTTAAGGAAACCCAATTTCATTTTGGAAATGGCACAGTTAAAATTTTCTCCAAATTTTTTTTACTGTAGCGGGTATTAGAGCAGTTGCAAGTTTGTAATTTATTTTTTTTATTTTTTTCTCTTCATACATGATATTTTTATCATTTTATACTTGTTCTATTTATCACAATTTTTTTATCACATTTTTTCAGGTTTTCTTTTTTTTCTTTACATGTCTTTTTGAAAAAAAAATATATTATTTTTTGTTCTTTACACTTTGAGTATTTATTACTTTACATTTAGTCTATTTATACAATTCTTTTTGTTCTTATTTTCATTTTTTTATAATTTGTGTTTTACTTTTTATCTTTACACTTTTGTTTTTAAAAACAATTATTATACAAAAACTAAGAAAATGATGTTTCACTGTAACAATGGCAACATTATCCCATCTTTCTAATATGTTAAAAATGAACTTGAGATCTTACATGTTTTTATTAATGAATATGATCTTTATTATATTTTATTATATATAAACATTGATTTTTTTTAATTTACGGTTATATTTTTTACTCGATATCAAAAAACATGTTAATAACACCTACATATTAATTATTTTGCATTGAAAAAAAATTATTTGACCTACAGTTAAGCGAGTTGAATAGACATGTTAACACTTTTTTATATATTTATTGGCATAGATGGTTCTTGGTTTGTTTAATTAAATGAATACATAGGCTTTTTAATTTAATATTAGGATTTTTTTGTAAAAATAAATGCATTTAGGAAACTTGCATGTTTATTTATTTTTTTACCAAAAAATATTATTCGACTCGCAGTGAAGCGCGGGTCAAAGAACTATAACAATTAAAACAACATTTCTTTTTACTATTCAAATTCAAAAAAGCTTTATTCACCCACACAAATAACTATCCATTTACTATACATTTTTGTCCACTTTTAAAATGTTGGTATTTATATTGTGCAAGGTTTACATTTTGGTCATCAAAACTTTACTTCTTTTTAATTTTATCCTTTTAAGTAATGTTCCATGGTTTTATGTGTTTGGATGTATTTTGAAATATTTTCTCTAATTTACCCCACATGTTGTTAAATGTTTCAATATTAAATTAAAAATCAATTTTAAAAAATAGAGTTTTTCCTTGTTTTTAAGAACAATTAAGAGATAGAGGATTGAAATTGACATAAATTAAAAAACAAAAGGACTCTTCCACAAAAAGCATGCAAAAGTTTCATTTAATCCATCATGTTTCATTTTTTTTTCAAATTTTTTTGCATTTTAATCCTGAACTTCATTTGCATCATCTTTCCGTCCTTGACAATCAAGATAGAATAGAGAATGTCACCTAAAATATTGAAAATGTTCTAATAACTTTCACTCATTTTGTGTGTCATCGACTCAACTTACCTTATCCTTTCAAATGCTTTAATGATTCATGATTCGAATGAATCACAAATTCTCTTAGCCATAAGTAATGCTATCATGTCTCCAAAGTTATCCCCAATGCATAATGCTCTTTATTACATGTAGGGTAGTTCAATGTTGTACCATTGAGCTTTTTGTTGAAATAAGTAATATATCGTTTTTTTTTTTTGCATTAGAACAGCTTCAATACATATTTTTGACACATCACTTTCAACCTAAAAAACTTTTATAAAGTCAGGTAAAGCTACTAAAGGTGTTAAACAAAGTTTTTCTTTCAACAAGTTATATGCATTATCTTGTTCAGTACCTAATTTAAAATCGACTTTTTGACAACCTTAGTGACCGGTGCAACTAGTGAGCTAAAATCATTAATAAACCTCCTATAGAACTAGCCAACTATGGAAACTTCTTACCTCAGTCACAAATTTAGGTGTAGGCTAATCTTAGATGGCCTTTACCTTGTCTTCATCCATCTCGACACCCTATGCAGTTACAATATATCCAATAAGCATAATTTTCTCCATGCAAAGGTACACTTCTTAAGATTAACATATAATTTCTCACTATGCAATCCATTAAGTACACTATGCAAATGATTAAAATGCTTATTGAAGTTCTTGTTATAGATCAAGATGTCATCAAAATACACAACCATGAATTTACCTATAAATGCATGCAACACATGATTCATTGGCCTTATAAATGTACTAGGTGCATTTGTAAGTCCAAACAACATGACTAACCATTCATACAAATCATGCTTAGTCTTAAATGTAGTTTTCCACCCATCCTCTTCTTTCATCCTAATATGATGATACCTACTTTTCAAATAAAATTTAGAGAAAATTATGTAACCCATCAAGCATGTCATCAAACCTAGAGATTAAATGTTTATACTTTACCATTATGTTATTGATGGCTCGATAATCAACACACATCTTTTATGTTTCATCTGTTTTATGCATAAGTAAAACTGACATGACACCATGGCTCATACTCTCAAGAATGTATCCCTTCATCATCAACTCATTAACTTGTCTTTTATAGTTCTTTTGTCTCATCGAGATTACTTCTATAGATTGGTCGGTTAGGAATTAGAGTTCCAGGTACAAGGTCAATATGATGTTTTATCCCCCTCAATGGTAGTAATCAGCTATAAATGTCTTCAATAAATACATCATCAAAACTCATGCATTAAAAAAACAACTACACTAGGAACAACATGATTGAGACCATTAACGTTAAATTAAGCCTTCTTACACACAATGAAAATTATTGGTTTTTTAGTATTAAATATATATTTGATATCACCCTCTCTTGCATATAAATTTGGTTCTTTCTTTAATTTTTCCACACAATGATCATTACTCACACTTACTTTCTTCAAACATCAGGTTTTACCTCCACTCTCAACCAGTTTAATTATTGATTTAAAATTAGCTGAATTTGATGGTACTCTCCCATCATTATCCTTAAATGAATTTTCATTTTTCTCAACCTCACATTCTTTTTGCAACTTTAATTAAGCATCGTATACTTGCTTTGGATATATAAGTACAAGAGTGATGGTTTTATCATCTCTTATAATGATGTATTTATTTCTAAAACCATCATGAATAGCCCTCTTATCAAATTATCATGGACATCCTAAAAGTAAGTGACTAGTCTATATTGGAACCACATCACTCATAACATCATTAAAATACATACCAATGGCAAAGGAAATCAACACCTGTTTAGTGACCTTCATCTAACCACATTCATTCAACCATTATAATTTATAAGGCTTAAGATGCTTCACAATATTCAAATTCAATTTCCTAATAATAGTAGTTCTATTGATATAAGCACAACTGCCTCCATCAATTATCATACTACATACCTTGTTTTGGATGTGACATCCAATGTGTAAGATGTGACATCTTTAATGATCTACATCAGTCTTTTTGACTTATGCATTCATAACATGCCTTATAACCAAGCCTCCCCCTCAACTGGATATGAAATCTCCATATCACTACAATCACCTAAAGGTGACATCTCATGAACATTAAATTTATTACTTTTAGATTTAATCTCACCATGCTTTATGATGATTGTTCTTTTATTTGGACATCGAGAAGCAATGTGTCCACTCATCAAATATCTAAAACATTTTATATCACGATTACATATAGGTTGTGAATTGGTTTTACCTTTCTTATGAGTCTCTTTCTTAGCTTTAGATGGTTCGATCTTAATATGTACAAAAGGGATTCGGTTAAGCAACCCTTTCTTTTTTTAGATTCAACCTCTAAGCTAATGAAAGAGATATCAAACTGATATATGGTATTACGTTTCCCCTTCTCTTGATTTATCTCTCCACCTTTATTGTCATATGTATTACATCATTTAACTTCATATAATGTTGTAACTCCACAACACTAACAATGTCCATATTCAATCAATTAAAAAATCTAGCCATAGTGGCTTTTCTATATTCAATAATATTATAATGTATCATTGTTATCTTTATCTCTTTGTGACATTCATTTATTATCCTAGAATCATGAGTCAGACCTTGTAACTTCAGATATAGATCCCTATAATAACAACTAGGAACAAAATGCCTCCTTATCAATACTTTCATCTCCACGCATCTCTTTATAGGTCGCTCTTTATTCGTTCTCCTATTGATAATGATATAATCTCGCCAAATCAATACGTAATCCATAAATTCAATGACCAATAATTTCACTTTTTTTTTTGTTCAAAATAGCTATGGTAATAAAAAAAAAATCAATCAACCTTTTTCTCCTACTCTAAATAAGCATTGGGATCATTTTTACCTTAGAAATTAAGAATTTTCAGTTTGATAAAGTCTAAGTGATCCATATCGTCATGGTTCCTCATGTTATGAAAATTTTTCCTTTGGCCAAATTGCACTCTTTGCTTAAAACCTTTCTTCTATCCCAAAGTCTCAACCTCAAAACCTCCATCCCCAAAGTCATTACTATCCTCCCTAAAATCACCAAAATCAACATTCAACTCTATTGTTATTGTTCACTCCTTCTCAAGTTTGTCACTCATGTCTCCTAACACCATTTGTATATTTTACCAACATCTGCATTACGCATTTAATATGAAGTTTTATGTCACCCTAAGGAGGGGTTGGTGGACTGTTCTAACCTGAAATGTTTGTTCTTGTAAAAATTGGTTAGTAATGTTAAAATATCATTATGCCTCTCGTGTTTTGCTCAAGTATCAAGCTTTTCACTTTAATATGCTCACTATATCTTTTTCCTCTCATCTCACCTACTTTTGGCTCTTGCAAAATTGGAATTAATACCAAATAGAACAACTAAAAAACATAATCTGAATGAATAAAAATGATTCCAAAAGCAAGAAAATTATGAAAACGAGCAAAAATAAAACTACAATTACAGTCTCGTGAGCAATAAGTGAGTTTGTATGAAAAATGGACAACTTGAAAACAATTAAAAAATATATACGAAAATAATGTAAATATCACACAAATATAAAAATATGATGATAATATCACACAAATATATAAATATGATGATAGTATACAAAAAGATATGAAATCAATAGAAACAAAATAAGTTTTAAAATTAACATAAAATAAACTCGTTATAACAAACTTGAACCCAAATCTAAACCCTAAGGAAAACGATGTTCAAATAAACCCAAAATTAATATATAGCGCGATTAGAATCCTAGTAAATAGAATTTTAATTTTGAGTTAATTTTGAGTCCTTTTTATACATGGACGCAAATTGACACAAAATAACCCTTTTAATACTTGAATTTGGAACCTAAAGCAAACAATGTTTAAATGACTCCAAATTTAATATATAGCATGATTAGTACTCTAATAACTAGAATATCAAGTCTGAGCTAATTCTAAATTGATTTTATCCAATTTTCCCTTATTTAGTTTTTTGCAGCAAAATTAAAAATTGATCTTTTGAATGACTTTTTTCTTTCTTTCTTTCTTTCTTTTTTTGCTTTTATGCTACTAATATGTTGAGAGATAACAACAAATCAAAATAATACTTAATTTTTTTTATACTGAATCTAAGAAAAGAAGACTAGAACAAGTATTTTGATACGAAACAAGAGAAAAAAATAAAATTAACATAAGGATATAATCTAATTAATGGAGCCAAGTACTAATACCAAATTCTATAAACCCTATGATCACGAAGTCATATAACCCATACACAAACAATACAACTCCTGAAAAGCCAAGAAATTAGGTGTGGAAGTGTGACTCAGAGATTACCCTGAGCCTAAACGCCAACACTATTGAAATCTAAAACCCGCACTCAACAAATAACAATTCATGAATGTGAAGAATAAGATGATGCCATAAAGATAGTTGTTCTTTAATAAGTCAATTCAATTCGTTAGAGAACCAAAGTAAGAGAATATTCTCGACTACATATATTTTCATTTATGAAAGTTTTTTTTTTTTAAAAAAAACACCTTACACTCCTTTTTAAAATGGTATTTATAGTGTTGAAGACTTAAAACTTAATGGTTTGAACATAAGACCACATACCATAAATTATGTTTTATAATAATTAAAATAACAAAGCCCAGAATTCAATGCAAGCATGTAACAAAAAATGCCTTTAAAAAAAGTCATTAGCCTTGTGTTTGGCTCTATAAATACTCTACAACTCAAGAAAATATAGTGTTTGCTGCCTCCTCCTTTTAAGTCCCATTATCATATCTTTCATTGATTACATTAATTAAAGTATGTTTATCATTTGTTGAAGTCTTAACACTTGTCTTGGCCTAAATATCTTGAATCAGTCTACTCAATGCCTCTTTAATCTTGAAGATCATGTAGTAATGCTCACTAATTCTCACCATCTTTGTATTAGCAAGCTAGTCCTTATTAAATTTGGCTTTTAAATTCCTCATTTCTTATTATTCAAGGTCTAAAGCAGTCTTTACACATCATCTAAGGCACCTAATGATTACCTTTGAAAGGTGTTCGAGTAAAAGTCTCTATTCTTTGTTATTTGCTATTCTTGAACATTAAGTGATTGAGTGGATCTCGCTCAATAAAATTTTCCTATTATGACACATCTTACTAAATTTTATAATTTGAAGTCATCTTTACAAGTTTTACCCTTTTAAAGTAAGTTCAAACTATACCTTTATCATAACATTCACAACTTTCTTTCTTATCAACAAAAATACATAAAATAAAAAACTACCACAATGCATTGATTTTTGGCAAGTTATAATAATATTTAACAAATCTTGGATAATTCTCAACTAGTTTATTTTTTTTTAAAAAAATCAATTGATTGGATAATTTTTTTGCATGGCTTGAATGGTTAAAACATAAAACCAAACCAACCTTGTTTTGGTTTAAATGTGTGCTTAGTAATGCGATGCATAATACTTTTATAAAAGTGCTTTTTATTTAATAAATAAAAGAAAAAAAATACCTTAATCATTCTATATTTTAGTTGTTTTACACTTATTCTCATGTTTTGAAAAATTACATGAATGTAACTAACTTATAAAATAATTTAGGATATAAACGGTTACATGACACCAAAGTTTAAAATGTAAATTATAATTTTCAAAACAAAAAAAAATAAATATAAAAATGATTAAAATTTAAAAAGTTCAGTAGCTTTTTAAAAAAAATATATCAATATAATATATTTTTAGATTTTTTTATTTTTAAAATTAATAAATTAAAATTATAAAAAAAATTTAAAAAATTAATTTAATACTTTTACATGAAAAAACAATTTGAAAAAGAAATTTAACCACATAAACAAAACCGTCCTGAATTGGATTCATAATTATTTCAACTATTAAAATCCAATTATCCAAACGGAGCGCAAGATCAGAATGAGAATCCGACAGTAAGAGAAGGCTTTTCCTGTCTTTTCTCCTTTGTCCTATAATAATAATTAAAATGAAAAATAAAAAAAGAACTGCATAATCTTTAAAATAGGAGTGATTCCTTCATCTTTCTCTAGCCAAACACAAGCTACTTACCCATCAAAACCCTAAACAAAATGTCGGGCGGGTTTTTCCGGGTAAGCTTCACTCTTTTCAGATCCGAATATGAATTTGCAGTTCCAGATCTTGGAATTCGATTTGATTTGTTTTTTTTTTTTTTAAATCTAGGGCACGTCTGCTGATCAAGACACTCGATTCTCCAACAAGCAAGCGAAGCTGTTGAAGTCGCAGAAGTTCGCTCCCGAATTGGACCATCTGGTTCGTTTTCTTTTGTCAATTGAGTTGCTGAATCCTTTGTGGTTGAAATTATCTAAGTTGTTTCAAATTTTTAGGTGGATACGAGGAAAATGAAGATGGATGTTATTAGACCGTGGATTGCTACTAGAGTGACGGAGCTTCTCGGCTTTGAAGATGAAGTTCTTATCAACTTCATTTATGGCCTGCTTGATGGAAAGGTATTATTGATTTTCTGCAATTAACCTAACTTTTTTTAGTGTCTGAAAATAGTTCATGTTTCGCTTTTCAATTGAATACTGCACGCGTGGATCCTCCTTCTTTGCTAATATAATTTTACAATACTTGCCTAAAGAATTGTTGAGAGTTCATTTGGTGTTAGGCATTTTGTTTCTTAACAATAGTCAAGTGTGGTTTAGTTATCATATATATTTTTTTGTTGTATACTGTATTGATGCAGGAAGTGAATGGGAAGGAGGTTCAAATATCGCTTACAGGATTCATGGAGAAAAACACTGGGAAGTTTATGAAAGAGCTTTGGACACTTCTTCTTAGTGCGCAGAAGAATGAAAGTGGTGTTCCTCAACAGTTTTTGGATGCCAAAGAAGAAGAAACACGGAAGAAGCAGGTTTGAAATGCTTCTCAAGTCATGATGGTATGACATTCAATATCAGAATGGATCTTTACTTACTTTGTTAACATGGATTATTGCAGGCAGAGGTCGATAGGATAGCAAATGAAATCCAGAAGAAGAAGGAGATTGAGAAGGAGATGAGAGAACTTGAGAGGGAAAAATTGAAGAAGATGGTAATGCTAACTCATTCACGCTGGAGTTGGATTCCCTAGAATTGGGTTTTTGGTTTTAACTTTAGTTTGTGTTTTCATGGTACTCAGCTAGCTTCTGCAATTATTTGGGTTCATGTCCTTTACCTCAAACTACTGTAGGACATTGAGGTTGAAAAGAAAGCCAATAATGCTATGGAGCCAGCCTCAAAGCACATGCTGCCTAAGGGTTCAAGTGGTCATGCTGAGGATGAGAAAGAAACTGACATGAGGAATGGTGCAAGAGGAAGGAAAAGGTTAGGAGTTTTATTTTATCTTTTTAAATTTCTTCTTAAGGAGCAGGGTATGAATTATTTTTCAGGCCTATCATGGTAACGTAGACTCTTCATTCTTCAATCTCTACAAATTTATAGCAGAAAATATTGCATTATTGTGGACTTCAACCTAACCTACGTTGGTAAATTTCTGCACAAGCTTTTATCTTGATGTGATTCAGGAGCATGTTAAATAAGTGCTCATTTTATATTCTGGAAGATCAGTTGCATAGTGCATTTCATTGGTACTTTATGGATGATTGATTCTCATTTCCCTCCTCCCTTTTGTGTTAGTAGTGACTGTATAGGGTGTACTATGTTGTTTATAACGCGTCTAAGGTGAAAAAAGCAGTGCAAATTAGCAACCTCTAAGAATTCTGCTTAGTGTAAAATGCTGTTGGATGCTTCATGGAGCACAAGCACTTATTTTCATCTTCCTTGATTGGATTTAGAACCTATCCCAAGACATGCACGCAAGGTTCATTAATGCTTATATCATAGCATAAATCTTGGTGGTTTCTACAGAACTGTGCTTCAACATGATGAAATGCCTGGGGCTCTAAGAATTCAACACTCTAGTTGACTGGTTGATACGCTGCAGCTGCTCCATACCTGGGGTAACCATTCTTTCTTGTTAATATACAAGGAAGACCACATAGCTCCCTATTTGCTCACCCCAGACCCACCCTTTAAAGTTTTGGTTACATTGCACATGGGCACAAGAACAACTGTCAAGATTTGCATAGACAAAGCAATCCAACATTGATTCAAGCTGTATATTTCCTACCTAAAACAATTATATGTTTGTAAAAATTCTCTCCAATGATGATGAAATAGCCAAAAATTCTACTTAACTAGTTGGAAGAAACTAAAATTGAGCTCTAACATTTGTTTTATCTATTAGGAATTATTCCAAAAAGGGCAAATTTTTTCTTACCTTAGCGTTACTTTTGGATGAGATGCAGTTTGCATGTGTATCCATGTGTTTTTTTGGGCAAGATTGGAGTAGTGAAATACTAATGATAAATCTCTTACAGGGCTTCTAGGTCTCCTCATTCGACTGATAGTTCATTTTCATCTCCTCGGTAATTTTCCTTGCCATCTTAATATTTGATCATACCTCCTGGTTCGCTTCGAGAGGATGAGCTAGCTTACCAATAACTTGGGCTGTCTTATGCAGAGGCTCACCTTCTAGGACTAGCAGGTCAATTTTAAATTCAAGAAGTCATTCAGGGTATGTCTTTTTATGCAACAACATTAATATTATAGTCACATCATTTAATTACTTGAATTTGGAGTTTCTCTTCCTTTTCTTTTCCTGTTTTGGTCATTTTATTTAGGTGCAAATGAACATGCCACATGCAAACATTTCTAAATATAATAGTAAAATGGATTGCATGATTTACCTGTATCTTTTCTCAATTGTTCGTTTTTCCCTTTCATATTTTTAATCACAACACCTAACTTTATGTATGCATACCTCAATTGCAGGCATAAGTCAAGAAGTGTGTCTAGATCACCTGAAGCACGAAGGCAGCGCTCCATATCTTCTGATAGAATGCGCTCATTAAGAAGGCGCTCAATTACTCCTCGTCGAAGGCGTTCACCCAGAGATTCACCCTCCCCACCTCGGAGGAAATCATCATACTCCGGGCATATATCTAGATCTCCTTTAAGACATAGGTCACCATCCCCTATACGACGTAGATTGCGTTCTCCCTTTCAACGCAGGTCACCCTTACCCTTGCATGATAGATCTCCTTCACCAGTTCGACGTCGTAGATCCCCTTCACCTATTCGACGTCGCAGATCCCCCTCACCTATTCGACGTCGTAGATCCCCCTCACCTATTCGACGACGCAGATCCCCTTCACCTATTAGGCGTCGTAGATCCCCTTCACCTATGAGGCGCCATAGATCCCCTTCCCCTGTACGCCGTAGATCTCCTTTCCCTATGCGCCGTAGATCCCCGTTGCCTTTAAGGCGTAGATCACCTTCACCCGTGTCACGTAGATCACCTTCACCTCGTCGTCGTAGATCACCCCCTTCCTTACGACGCAGATCACCATCTCCTGTACGTCGGGGGTATCAAAGGTCTCCTTCTCCTATGCAACATAGGTCATCTATTATTTCACGCAAGAGATCTCCATCTCCTCATCGTCAGTCTCCTTCGCCTTACACTTCAAGCTCTCCATCTCCTGTCCAGCATAGGTCCCCTTCTCCAGTGAAATCTCCAAAGGAACACAGATCACCCGTGCAGTCTCCTGGAGAAAGAGTTAGGTATGTTCATTTCCTTGGTGAGAAAATCCTCTTTAAGTTAATTAGTTTACATTGAAACCAGATCTGTAATAGTGAAAATATATATTGCAGATTACAACAAAAATTGTTGCCTATTCCACGCCGTTCCTCAAATTCTTTAAGGTCACCACAAAGAGGTCAGAAGGATCGGAAAGATTTATGCAATAGATTGCCAGCTTTATCTCCTTCACCAGAGAGGTCCCCACTCCGGCCAGAATCCCCACCAGTTGCAAGAAAGAGTGCCAGCAAAGACGGAAGGTGATTTTATTTTCATTAAAAAATATAGCGTGAAGTTATCTTCAGAATTCTGATCACTTGTGCAGTTATTTTATACACATGTTTACAATTTTTGGCTGCTAATGAAGGTCCCCTAGTCCATATGAGAGTCCTGCCAGGCAAAGAAAAGAGCAAATTACACGTGATGGTAGCTTAAGTCCTCAGAAACAAAGAGGGAGGAAACCTCTTAAGGATAGTCCAGAAACTAGCAAAGACCATGAAGAAACTGGTCACACTCGGTTAGATTTTGAGCTAGACATTCTCTGTTCATTCGTGTATCTTTTTTGTGATAGTATTTTGAATGTTTTGGTTGGTTTATAACTTTAATTGATTGCTCTGTTTTTAGGGAGGGTGGGGACTATTATTCTAGGTCATCATGGAAACGATCTATACATCCTTCTAACATTAACAAGCAGAAAGATTCTCCTGTGAAGGTTCACTACAAGGATGAGCAATCTTCTGAAAGATTAGCCGGTCGTCAGACTACTGATTCCAGAAACTATCCAGATAACATGGATTCGAGGAAGAAAGACCAGGATATAAAGATGTATATGTTTCTTGCTCTACATCTTTTGTTCTTCTACCCCTACCCCATTTGTGTGCATACATTAACCAACTAGTAGCTCTGATGTCTATCACATTCCTTACAGTGGGAAGTCTTCTGGGAGGGGCGCTGATCATGATCTTGATGCAAAAAAATCTCCAACTTTGTACAAGGACGAGAAAGACCGTTCATGCTTAAACAGTTTTAAGGATAGTGATAAACATCCCAAATCAGAAACCGCAGCAGTGACAGCTGAAAAAGTCCATCATAGTAATGGCAGTGGTGCACAGGATTCTGGTTCTAAGGAAAGTGATAAGCATAGAGCAGAAAAGAGGGAAAAGTCAAAGCATAAAAGGTCGCATCGGCTTGAAGTGGCTTCAGATGATGATGGCAGCTATGGTTCTGAAATTGAAGAGAGGAAAGAGGCTAAAAGGAGGAGGAAGGAAGAAAAGAAATTGCGAAAGGAGGAGAAGCATCGACGGCGTGAGGAGCGACGCCGTAGGAGGGAGGAACGGCGTGCAGAGAAGCTAAAATTGAAGGATTGTGATGATGCCAGCTCATCTTCTGATGAACATGTTGGCAGGAGGGAGTCCCATCCAAGTGATGATGAGGAGATAGAGTCTGATCAGAAAAAACTTGAGATTGAGCTAAGGAAGAAGGCTCTTGAATCACTTAAAGCGAAGAAGGGCATCAATCGCTAAATTTGTTACAGCTTTGAATATTAAGCTTTATACTTTAATCATGTTAAGCTTTTCTTTATATTTGCTAGGAGCTTTTGCTATGGATGGGGTTTCTTTTTTTGTTTGTGTAACCTTTTAATGTAGTCTCTGTTTCCTGGTGGCAGCTGAAATGGATAGATGAGGATTTTCTGAGCTATTCTCTTGAGTGCACCTTTATGCAGACCTTGCTGCTAGTTTTTCTGGTAATAAATGTTGTCCCTTGGCTGGGAATCTGTTTTTTTAGTGGATTTTAACAGTGACATAGATGTTGACGGAACATATATGTGAATGCAGCATTGCCTTAACAGATTGATTTTCATATTGTTTTCTCTTTAAATTATTAGACTTAGTTACAAAAATAGTTTTTCTTAGCTTCTGTGGGACAATGCAATTTCTAGTGTTGCTCCACACATTTGTAAGATCAGGTGTGCAAGATTAAGTGACTATTTCTTAGGATGAAAAGCGAACCTACAGGTTATTTCAGTTTAATTAATACGAAGTTGATACTGAATTGGCTTTCTGGTCAATTGGTAGATGAAATTATTGTCAGCTAGATGACTTGCTTGAGCAGACCATGTGCAGATTCACTTTTGAGCAAGATTCAGGTTCAGCTTAATTAATACGAAGTTGATACTGAATTGACTCTCTGGTCGATTGTTAGATGAAATTACTGTCAGCTAGATGACTTGCTTGAGCAGACCATGTGCAGATTCACATTTGAGCAAGATTCAGGTGAACTGTTTTCATTCTGTATTGCCTGTCTTACGATAACTCTGCCTATTGTTGAACTTTCTCTTGTTTTTGTTGGCTGCATTCTCACTGTGTTTTGGTCTGACCTGTGTAGATGACAGCTTGAGCATTGTTCCTGGGACTTTGTTTTCTAAAATTCTCCAGGTGCTGTGGTCTTGGGCCCGTCTTGTCCAGATCTGATATTTGCTTGATGTATATAGCAAAAAAATGGCCGTGTATATATATGCAATAGTTAGCTCTGTATGAACTATTCCTTGCATTTTGAAGGTGTTGATCTCTCATTCATGAATTAGCTTAATTGGTTTTGGGTTGTCGGTATTTATCCATTGTTAATTATTTTATTTGACTTAGTGAGGGTAACCTGGCTACTATTTTATTTGTGGCAGTGATATATTCTGTAAAATTGTGTTTGTTGTTTTCTATGCCTGTATTTTGCTTTTACCTTTTGACTTCTCAATATAAAAGATTTTATGGCATTAGGACAACTCGTGAGGGTGTGAGCCCTTGGGAGCTGTTTTGGACCTGACTTTCACTGGCATTGTCTTACGATTTCTTACCTTTGCCAACCATTGTGCTGAGGTGTTCATTATAGTTTCTGCAATCACACACAATACATGCATACTATACGCTTGTACTGGGATCTAGAAGATATAATATTTCATTCGTCTAGCATTCTTTTGTTGACTTAATGATGAGCATTTAGGGTTACTCTAAGCAGTATGTATTGCTTGCTGTGTTATGCTGGCTTTAGAGCCACATTTAGTTTGAAGTCTTTTTCCGACTTGATGCTTGGTCATTGATTGCCAAATTGTGGGAGAACACTCCCTGCGAAAGTTAGGTTAAGAACACAAAATGATTGATGAGCCTGATTCTCTCATTTTCGTTTCATAAGTCGGGCAACTTGTGTTCTGTTGATTCAAATCAGGACCTTTTTGTAGCTACTTTAAGTTGATTGGAAATTTTCGCAAGTACTTAAATTATGTGGAGGTTCATTTCTTCATTTGATTGTTATTTAAGGCAGCTTTATAGTGATCTTTTTTTCTTTAAATGTTTTTGCTAGAGTAATGTTTGCTAGGAATTTGACTACCAATGGAGCATAGATTACTAATTAGATATATAAAATTGGAGTATTTGGTCACTACTTTTGGTACTCTCTCCGTCCATTATTATTGGCCTTTTTAGCAAACAAAAATACACAAATTTTAAGTTAACTCCAGTAGTTCATTTAGAGGGTTCGGTATTATAGTAATTATTGTGGTTTGAAAAAAATTATGAAGTAGATTGAATAAAAAATAATTTAATGTGTTTTAGTTAAAAAATATTTTTTAAATTGATGTTAATATATATATATATATATTTATATATTATATATATTATATTTTGATGGTTTTTAATTTAAATATTAAAGGGTTAATTATTGTTATTATATCAAGAAATAAATAATACTAATATTAAATATTTTTTATTGTTTATTAAACTGTGTGTAATTTCATCACGTATAAAATATATAATCCAACAAGGATAATTTTTCATGTTTTTTTAAGGCACAATAATATAGGTAAAATATCATTAAATAATAAAATTGGGATTGCGATCAAAATTCTGTAAATATATGTTATCAAATGATTTTTTTTTGATTTTTTTAATAAAATACAATTAAAAAATAAAAATAAAAATTGATTTTTTTTTTAAACTGGAGTGGATCCAGTTCAATGCATTTAGATTTGAATCGGATCTAGTCTAGCTGGAACAGTGGAGTTCACAACTCTATTTATGGATGTTCAATGAAGAATGAATTAATATTTACTCTTTATTGAAAGTGTTTTATAGGTTTGTGGAAAGCAGTTGAAAAGCTGCTTTTTAAAAACTTGTAATTTTTAAAAAATATATACATGAATCCTCCATACATAGCAAACTGTGTATGGAATTATTAAAACAGTTATTGTGTCTGTATTTTATTTCAAATGCAGACGCAATTTTCTAAAACAAACTTGTTGATTTTAGTATGGTGTACATTTTCTACTCCTAAGCTGACTAAACTTGGTGCGTTCTTGATTTGTAAATTTAAGAGGTAGCTGCTAGAACTTATAAATTGATTCACTGTTTTAATAATGGGCTCGGAAGTATATTCATGAGTTTCAAGTCATACATTAAAAAGTTTGATATTTTATAATAATGTTGGATTTTGGCCAAGGAGTGCCCTTGTAAACATTTAAACCGTGAGTGTAAATGGCAGTTTTAAGAATTTTTACACTATTGGGATTCCAAGCTCAATATTTACTTCTCACTCAAAAGCCTAGTTTTCAAAAAAAAATTCTCTCTTATTTTCCAATACATATTTCGAGCTCACAAAGCATGGTTAACGGCCCCAGTTGTTGTCTTGTCAAAATGTTGTATTTCATCGCTACACAGAATGTAGTTTTAGGGTATGCTTTTTGCAATTTTAACTTGGCGACCAGAAAAGGGTTTGGAGAGGTTTCTTGCCATCAATGTCTTATGTGTGTGGTGCTTACATTTTTATGGACTATTGCTAGAGGTCGATAAATACATGATATTTTGGATGGCAATCATGCATCATCAATGCTGTAAGGGGTCTGAGCTCTCCTGTTAATGTCTCTCTCGGCTTGCGTGGGCCAAGCAGATTTATGAAGGGTTGAAGCTCTACCTCTTGCATGATCCATGGAAGATATGTCATTTTCTAGTAGCTCAACATGGCAAAATGGCGAATTTGAACTTCTGGTGCCAAATTTTTCAAAATAGATAACATGGAGCTACGTGGCTCAAGTTCATTTGCTGCCAGTCCCTTTGCCTCCCCATCCCGATATTATCCAAATAAAAACACTAGGATGGCCACAGGACACAAGCTGTAAGGCCTTGATGGATATAGTGTGATGCACAGAAAACATCAGAACAACATAGACTTGAAGGAGGGAAAGGCATCGTCGGGAACTTCT